>NW_026529744.1:0-53177 GCF_028500815.1 Rissa tridactyla | reverse complement strand
CCCCCACCATGACACCCCCTCAGAGCCTCCCCCCCCCGCCATGACACCCCCTCAGAGTCTCCCCCTCCGCCATGACACCCCCTCAGAGTCTCCCCTCCGCCATGACATTCCCCCCGGGGAAGGTGCGGGGGTGCCGATCCGGGGCCGGGCTCACCCGAAGAGGCCGGCGAAGAAGGACTGGGAGCCGCGGACCTTCTTGTCGGCCTCGGCCAGCAGCTGCAGCGCTTCCTTCTCCTTCCCGGCCTGGTCCATGGCGGCTCCTTCTCCCCCCCCCGCCGCCGCCGCAGCGACGCCGCCCTGCGCCCCCCTCACGTGACGCCGGCGCCACGTCCCATTGGCCGAGCGGCGCCCACGTGAGGCGGTCGCGGGGAGGCGCCTCGTCAGCCCCTCGTCAGCTCGCCATAGCGCCCCCTGGCGGGCGGGAGGAGCGGGCGCCAGTAAACCTGCAGCCCCCAAAATGGGCCGGTTTCGGCTTTTTTCGGGCGTTTTGACGCGTTCCGGTGACGTGGGGGGGTGAAACCCGCAGGTCGGCGCTTCCCGAGCCGGAACAGGGAACCCTCCATCAATTACTTCCCGGGGGAAAGGGTCGCGCTCCGGCTCCCGCGGCCTCGCTGACGAAGGCGTGAGTATTTAACGAGCCGCCGCTCGTTAACAAGCTCATTTCCCCTTCCGAGCTCTGGCGGGGAACGTGGCGGACGCAACGGCGGCGGCTGGGAGCCGGTGAGGCCGAAGGCCGATGGGTAGAGGCAGAAAACGTTTTTGAGGTGAAACCCCCTGAAAAAGGGGCCGAAAGGTGACCTCAGCGGCGCGGCGACCTCCGCCTCCGCGGCACTGGGACGGAGGTGATGGTGTCCCCCCGAAAGGCGCCCCACCGGCCACCCCGGCGCCGGCCACGTGGCCCTGACCGGTGACGGTTGGAACCGAGGGGGCAGCGCCGGGGTGTCACCGTCACCGGCGTCACCGTCACCGGGGTCGTCTGTGCCGGGATCACCGTCACTGGGTTACTGTCACCGGGATCCTCTTCACTGGGATCCCCGTTACCGGGATTCACCGGCGTCACCATCACCGGGTCACTGTCACCAGGATCGTCTGTGACAGGGTCACCGTCACCAGGATCCCCGTCACCGGGATCGTTTGTGCCGGGCTCACCATCGCTGGCTCACCATGACTGGGTGACCGGGATTGTCTTCACCGGGGTCGTCTGTGCCGGGATCACCGTCACCAGGTCACCATCACCAGGATCCTCCTCCCCGGGATTCCCATTCACCGGGATCGTCTGTGCCAGGGGCACCGTCACTGTGTCACCGTCACCGGGACCATCTTCAGCAGAAACACCATCACCGGGTTAGTCTTCACTGGGTCACCATCACCGGGATCGTCTTCAGCGGGATCCTCTTCACCGGGTTCACCATCACTGGGTCATCTTGAGCAGTTCACGATCACCGGATTCACCATCGCCGGGTCATCTTCATTGGGTTCGTCTTGAGCAGTTCACCATCACCGGATTCACCATCGCCGGGTCATCTTCATTGGGTTCAGCTTGACCAGTTCACCATCACCAGATTCACCATCGCCGGGTCGTCTTCATTGGGTTCAGCTTGACCAGTTCACCATCACCGGATTCACCATCGCCGGGTCGTCTTCATTGGGTTCAGCTTGACCAGTTCACGATCACCGGATTCACCATCGCCGGGTCATCTTCATTGGGTTCGTCTTGACCAGTTCACCATCGCCAGGTCATCTTGACCAGTTCGCCTTCACCAGATTCACCGTCACCAGGTCACCTTTGCCAGCTTCACCGTCATCGGGTTCATCTTCGCTGGGTCACCGTTGCCGGCTTCACCTTCACCAGTTCATCTCCACTGGGTTCACCATCACCAGGGTCACCTTCACTGGTCCACCACCACCGGTTCCGCTCCCTGGCGCGGCCGGCGGCGCCTCGCTGAGCTCCTGGTTGATCTCCGGGCCCGGCAGCACCGCGGCGAGGAGGTGAGTCACGGCCCAGAACCCCCCGTTCCGTGGTGTCCGGCGGGAAGTTTCCTCCTCGTGCCCAATCCGGTTTGTTTTGGCAACACCTCGCCAAAACACCGAGCCGGTCGGCAATTACCGTAACCGTCCTCGTTTTCTCTCCCCAAACTGCCACCCAGGCGGCGATGGCTGAGGGAAACCCCCAGCTCCTGCCGAAACGCCTCAAGCCGGAGACGGGCGGAGAGACGCAGCCGAAGGAGGAGGTGACAGAGGAGCCGCCTCTCCCCCTCCTCCCGCCGACGGTGCAAGGTACGTGTGCCGTTTAGGCCTTTTTTTCCCCCCAAAAAAAAACCCCATAAATACGTCAAAACGCGGCACTCGGCAGCCACCAAGAGGTTGCAAATTAAAAATTGAGGCCGCGTTGTGTCGCGTTTGTCCCCTCCCCCAGAGGAAATCCCCATGGTCTTCAACACCTACAACGTGGCGCCGGCGGCACGGAGGAAGCGGGAGAAAGGCGGCGGGGGCCAGGACGGCAGCGGCGGCGGCGGCAGCGGCACCACCACCGCGCTCTACGTCGACCGCCGCAAATCCAAGGTGTGGAATTATTACGCCAAACTGGGGGACGCCTACGTGGAGTGCAACATCTGCAAGAAGCAGCTCTCCTTCCACAACAGCACCACCACCATGCGGGAGCACCTGGTGAGGAAGCACGGCATCCGCGACACCTTGTTGTCCCACCTCAAGGACGACCAAGTTGCCGAAGGCGACTACGCGACGCCGGAAAACGCCGGCAAACGGTGCCGGCAGATGACGCCGGAAAGTGGTTTCTACCACCCGGCGTCCTGCTCGGAGCCCAGGAGCGAGGTCATCATGGAGTTGGTGTTGGAGATGATCTTCCGCGACCTGCACCCTCTCTCCATGGTGAAGGACAAAGGGTTTGGGCTCCTCCTGGGCTACTTAGAGCCCAATTTCACCCTGCCGTCGCCCGTCCAGCTCTCCGGCATGTTGTGGCACCGCTACAACGCGGTCAAGCAACACCTGGAGCGCTACCTGCAGACGGCGCAGGCCATCGTGCTCTGCGCGGAGCCGTGGGTCTCCCAGTTCGACCAGACCTACTTGAGCGTCACGGCCAACTTCATCGACGGGGAGTGGCGGCGAGCGCGGTGCCTGCTGGAGACGCGACGAGCCAAAGCGGAGGAGGGTTTAGGGGAGAAGCTGGTGGCCCTCTTGGCCGAATTCGGCTTAGCCGGCAAATCCGTCTTCTGCGTGATGCACGACGGCGCCGCCGCGCCGCAGCTGGCGCCGCAGGGCTGGAGCAACGTCTTTTGCGCCGCGCGCAGCCTCCACCTCTGCGTCAAAGCCGGGCTGGAGGTCCAGCAGGTGGGAGAAGCCCTGGATATCGCCCGCGGCATCGTTAGGTACTTCCAGCAGGATGCCAAAGCCGCCCGCTCCTTGAACGGCAAGCTGGAAGCCATCAACAAATCCAAGCTGAAGCTGGTGATGGACGCGGGCTCGCGCTGGCTCACCACCATCGAGATGTGCGAGAGGCTCTTAGAGCTGAAGTGGGCCATCATGTCGGTGCTGGAGGAGCACCCCAAAGGCGCGACGGGCGTCCAGAACTTGGCCGACCACCAGTGGAAGCTCCTGCAGGACCTGCTGCCCGTCATGAGGACCGTCAAGTTGGCCACCGCCTTCCTGCGGGAGGAGCAGAACGCCTCCGTCTCCTCCCTGCTGCCGTGTGTCCACGGCGTCGCCGCCGCCATCGGCCAACAGGCGGAAGAAGCCGGCGCCGTCATCAAGACGGTCGTCGCCAACATCAGGACGGAGCTGAGGCGGTGCTGGGGGCTGGCGGAGGAGGAGAAGGTTCTGGAAAGTCCGGCCGTTATTGCCTCGTTTTTGGACCCGCGTTTCAAGGAGATGCGGTTCCTCAGCCCCGGCCTGAGAAACGAGCTCCACCAGCGCGTGAAGAACATGCTGTCGCAGGTCTGCAGCCCCCAGTCCCCCCCCGCCGCCCAGTTTTGGGCGCCCAACTCAGATTATAAAGCCGAAAGCGGCCAGGGGGGCAACCAGCTGCCCGCTCACAAGTCCCGTTGCTCCGGCGCCGCCTCGCAGAGCATCTACGACGTCCTTTTGGGGAAGGACCCGACGGAGAACATGCCGGAGATCCACCAGCAGCTGGAAAATTACATCGTGGAGCCTCTCTGCAAGCGCAGCACCGACCCCTTGGACTGGTGGAAGAGCAACGAGCACCGTTTCCCGGCCGTGGCGCGGCTGAGCCGGCAGTACCTGGCCATCCCGGCCACCGCCGTCTCGCCCGAGCAGGCCTTCGCCGCCGACGAGAGCGGCCTGGAGCATCGGCGAGCCGTCCTGGCACCGGAGAACCTGGACCAGATTCTCTTCTTGCACCAAAACTTCGATTTTTTAGAATCCATCAGGAACAGCAACGAGGCGCGGAGCAGGAATCCCCACGCCGAGCCTTTCCGGGGGGCGGTGGGGGTTTAAATCCAGACCCGCGGCGGGGCTTCGGGACGCCGAGTATTTTGCCAAATTCCTGCGGTTTCGGCGCGGCTTTGGCGGCGAGGAGGCGTGAACGCGCCGCCGCTGCCTCCCGGCACTCGCGTTCTCACCCCGCCTCCGGAGCCAAACTGCTCAAAACTCATCCCTTTCGATGGAATTAAAAAAAAAAAAAAAAAAAAGTCACTCAGCGCTGCAACATCCCACCTCTTTTTTTTCTTTTTTTTTTTTTTAAAAGGAAACAGCCCCCAGGGTTTATTTTTTTGGTTAAAAACTCCCAGTCCTCCCAGCTGGCAGGGCTGCCGCCGACTCCGGCCTTACTGGGAGGCCCGTCTTCGATTTCGGAAGGCAGCCGGTTTCCCTTTGGAATCGTTAAGGGCTAGAGAAAAACGTCACTTTGAGGTTTATTTTTAAAAATACGAGCCTTGAGAAGCCAAAAGGAGAACGTTCCCTCCCCGGCCTCCTGCTTTGGGGAGTTTACAGAGGCCCAGACCTGAGGATTGGGCCTTTAAAGAGAAAAACAGAACCAAAATATAGAATTTTTTTTTTATTTTTTTTCTACTGGGCATTAATAGTCAGAAAAATTAAAGAAAATCACGAAAATCTGGCGGCCCGGCAACAAAAAAGAAAAAAATAAATCAGCCTTTTTTATACTGTCGGTAGAGACAAGACGCCTTTCTTTCCATTCCCTTCCTTCAACTAACCAAACCCTCCACGCTCCCTCCCCAAACACCGCGTTAATTTATGCAAATAAGCACCGATTAATAAAATAAACACGCAAGGGGCGCTTTAAATATGACCCGGACGCCCCACGGCCGCCCACCACCTTTAACCAACCCGATTCTGCTGCCCCGGAACCAGCGGAACGAGTTCGAAATCGTTTCGTTAGGGCGCAAAGAGCAAGAGCGGGGCAAGAATTTTAAAAATTCACCAAATTTCATAAGGAAACCAAAAAACACACACACGAAAACTAACCTGCCCTCTTCTCGAAAGGCCGCCACAGTCCAGACCGTAAACGCCGCGCGCCACCGTCAGGGAAAAACGACGTGTGAAACGTGACGACCATTTTGGGGCCATTTCCCCTATTCCGTCCCTTTTTAGAGCGACCCCGTTGTTCTTGAATCCTCAAAGCCCAGCCGGGCGCGGAGAAAAAGGTGGGTTTGGGGTTTTTTGGTTTGGTTTTTTTTTTTTTTTTTTTTTTTTTCCAATAAAAATGGTAAAAACTGGCCTCGTGGTTGGTTTGGTGTCACTTCCCAGGTGTCCCGGGAGGAGATCAGCCCAATCTGGGGGGTTTTGGGTTTCTTTTGCGGCTTCGCCGCCCTTTAAAAACGCTCCCGGGGACCTTTGAAGCATCTTTTGGGCGGTGGAGTCTCACGCGAGCGTTTCTCCCCAAACACCCTGAAAGTTAGGAAAGAAAGGGATTTTTTTTTAAGTCTGTTTTTGTTTTTGTTTTTTTTTTAATTTCGTTAAATTTTTTGGGTTTTGTTTTTTGGTTTTGTTTTGGGTTTTGGGTTTTTTTGTTTTGTTTTTTTTTTTTAAATTCCCGCGTTTCGCCGCGCGGTAACGACAGAGTTTCTGACGTCGGCGGTTCGCCAAGGCGGATCGTGGGGGATTAAAGAGATTAGGATTCATTGTGCGATCGCTTAAAATGAGGTTGAATCGAAACGCGAGGGATCGTGCTCGGCGCGGGCGAGTGGAGCGGGGAAGCCTCAGGCCGCAAATCCTCACAGAACTTGAGGGGGGGTTTTTTTTTTGGTCAAAAAGAAGAAACGCCGGGATTCCGGCGCGAGGAGGGGCCGGTCTGAACCTCAGGGCTCGGTTGGGAGTCTCCCGGACTCCGAAAACATGGATTTTTTGGGTTGAAAGTCAAATAAAACCGCCAAGCGGCCCCGGGGCAAGGGGAATCCTGGAGCTGCCCTCCCCCTCTGCCCCCCCGGGTGGTTTTTGAGCCCCAAAACAGCCGGTTTTGAGATGAAAAATGAAGAGCTGACCTTCCACGCTCGCCGCAGGGGAAAAAAAAAAAAACGGATCTCCAGCGGCGCCGTCCCAGCACCAGGAAGGACCGGGATCGACGGAGGAGCTGCCATCACCGTCGGGGCTTCTCTTCCCGATTCCCCGGCTTTGGATTTTCCTTGGGGACGACGCGGCGCCTCTTCTTTGCGCTGTAAATCGGGTAAAAAAATAGCTCGAAACAGCTGCGGGCGGCCAAGGAATTAGATTTTTTGCGCCGGAGGCACCGCGTTTTATCAGCCCAACCCCGCCCGGGTGGACTCTGGACACGAAACAGGCGGAAAAAAACCACTTGAATTCGACTGGGAGGCCCAGACCTTGAAAGAAAAACCGTATTATTGCTCTATTTTAAGCGGAATAGCGCTTTCCTCCGCAAAAATCTATCCCAACGGGTTGAAACCGTGGAATTCCGAAGCACCGAAGCAACACGGCGGCCCCGTTTCTACCACCAAAAAAAATCACCAGTATTTCTGTGAACCAAATCCGCTGTTTTTTAAGGAATGTTTTCGCAGACGGGTTCATGGAGGAGCGGAATCCGGCACAAAAATCCCTCCCCCAGCAGTTTTTCTACCTCGTCTTCAGCCTTTTCCTCCTCCTCCGGGCGTCTCGGGCGCTTTTTCTGCGTCAGGCGAGGCCGAGCGCAACCGAAACACTTTTTTTTTTTTCCCTTCCAGGCGTAATAATATTCGAGGCATTGAGACACGGTTTCAGTCTGGATCCACCGGGAGGAAAACCAGGAGCCGTTTAATAAGGGAAAGGCGGCAGTAAAATAGCGAAGGGGCAGATGGAGGAGGATTCTCTCCTCCGGTTCTCGCAACGCAACGTCCGGGCGAGGTCGGACAGAAAATAAACCTTCACCTGCTGAAAAACGCCGTCAAGAAGCGCTTTCAGGGCAGAATTCTCTGTTTCACGCCATAAACCGTTGCTATTCTTTTAATATCTCTGGTATTTTCTCCCAGAGATATTAAATATTCCGTTGTAATCACACATTCGGGCAAAAACACGCCTTGTACCCGTGGGGTTTTTTTAGCAAGAAGTGTCCTAAGAGCAGGATTCCAACACGCAACTCAAAATACGACTTTCTGGGTTAAAACTGCCCGCGCTAACGAGCTGCGCCTCGCTCTAACGGCTTTACCTGCTTCTGGATGAGGCGAAAATTCTTCTTATGGGTGTAAAAAGCCTCTTTGAACGGCTGCTCCTCCACCGGCATCCAAACATCCGAGCCAGCGACACGCAAACTATTAGAATCAGCATCCCCCGCCTCCTAAAGCCCCAGAAAGGGATTAAAACTACACTTTTCCCCACCCAAAAAGAACATTTTTAAGACTCAGTTCCATCAGAGCAAAGGGAACGGCGGGATCCGTTCTCCTCCTCTACCTGGGTAACAATAATCAGCTAGGGGACGGGATTCGGGTCTCCGAGGCGGCCCAGCACGCGGCATCTCCGCCGCCTCCTGCCAGATTTCATAGGGAAAAAAAGACGTAAATTCCTCCGGAGGAGGAGCCAAAAGGGAAATTCTCGCTCCTCGTGGCGACACAGCAGGCACCGAGGGGTGTTAAGTCCCGTCTTCGAAGAAGGGGGAGCAAAGCGGACCCGCTCCGGGCTCACCGAGGGCACACCTCGGCTTTTCTCTAACATCCCTTTCATTCAGGCGTAATTCTATTCTCCAAATCCTCCCAGAATCAAACCAAACTCTTTGTGATGCACCAGGAGAGGGCTCGGGAAGCCCAAGAGACGTTAACGCAGCGACAGGCGGCACCCAAGAACCTCCCGGCGCCTTCGGCAAAGAGATTCCGGCCGGCGCAATAGAAAACTCGGAGCGACTCCCAGCTCAAAACAGTAACGAAGCCCGTTCTTAATTAGGAACTGCCGCTTCTTACCAGCACGTCGCCTCGAGCCTCGCGCAGGCAATGGAGAGCCAGCTCCGGGTTGACCCGTCCACCCCAGCCCGGCGTTGGGAGAAGCCAAGTGGAGCAGGTTTGTAACAACAAGCGCAACAAAAACCCAGAAAAAAGTCAAGTTTTCCTCGAGAAAAGGGGCGATAGGAGAGGGCGGGAAAACAGGACGAGGGCAGCAGAGGCCGGAGGCCAGGAAAAGGCAGAGAAAAAAGTCCGATATCCCAAATATCTCTACTTTAAAAGCTCAGCGAGAAACCTCCCCTCTCCCGAGGGCGCCGCAGATGAGGTGGGACGGCTCCAAACGCCCGTTTTTGACGGAAGACGCTGCCGGGAGCGCCACCCGTTATTATTTATTCCCTCTCCCACCAAAACCCAGCCATCTCCCTTCGCTCGAACGTGAAGAAAAGGAGGGAGAGAAGCCCAAAAAGGTGGAATTTTCCACCCGTCGTATCCCGGGGTGGGGTGAAAGTGGAAGAAAAGCGTTAGAAAAAAAAACAAAAAGAAAAACCCCACCTTTCTACTGCATCTCGGGGTTGGTTTCCACGTCGCCCCAGGGTTTCCAGACCAGCGACGCTCCCTCTTCCTCCTCTTCCAAATGGGTCGGATCCTGGAGGTCGGGAAGCTCTGCTTGGAATTGGCTGCCAGCGTTGACGCGCCTGAAAGCGTGAGGAAGAGGAGGTGAGGAAGGCGAGCGGGGAACAGCTCCGGCAAGAGAAACGCACGGATACATGAGGAGCTGCAATAAATACGGCCCCTATTTCCCAGGAAAGCGCAAATCGCTCTCCTCTAACAACTTCTCCAGCACCACCACGGTACCGTTCTGCCTCCCAAGGCCTCTCGGGCCCCATCGGGCAAGAAAATTGGGGATTTTTTCCTCCTCAAAACCTGTCCCAAGTGGTGAGGTTCACTCCGAGAAGAGCCGCCAGCTGCGAGAGCCGCCACCGCCGAGCACCAAGTGCTTCGGAATGTTGTGTAGGACGCGGGAGGCCAACAACGCTCCACAACAGCGCTTGGCCGGGCATTTCGACGCATTTCTGGCCAACTTCGGGTCAAAAAACCCGCCGTTGAGGACCGGCCGAGCCACTGGAAGAAGGTCAATGTCAACGGCGAGGGCCTGCGCAGTCCCGGGCCTTGCACCAACCATGCGCCGACTCCTCCACGGCGGTTCCCTCGTCCCCCCTTTTCCCAGAGTTTGCTCTTCTTCCGACGGCTGGGCGCACATTTTACTGTTTCATGAGCCAAAACCCCCAAAATCCCCGGCCATTCTGCCTGGAAGGCATGAAAAAAAATGCTCGAGAGAAAAATCATTCCGCCAAGACCATACTTTAGCCTTCCTCGCCATCCTCACATATTTTTAATTGCGTGTTTTTAATGCTCGGATTAAATTTTTACCCCGAACTCGCACAATCAAATCAGGTCGTGGGTTGAGGAGGAACTCAAATCGCAACTCCAAAGTGATTAACGGGTTACGTATTTCCCATAAATTCCGCCAAAGGGCCCCTGGAACCTTTACCGAGTCCGTTACCAATAGCGTTAATTACCACCAAGCCCATTCCTGCCGTGTTATTTGAATAGAATTGGGGGGATTTAAGGGAGCCGTGACGCTGAGCTCCTAAACTGGTGACCAGTGGCTCACACAAGCCATTCCAGCACGGGATTTTTGCTAAATACACTAAAAAAAAATAATAAAATAAATCACTAGAATCGTCACCTCCCTCGTTCCCTGCCGGCGAGTTCATGGCTGTGGCCGGTACCGAGACGGGAATCAGCTGGTGGAGCCACCGCGACGTCCCCCTGAAGGCACCCCAGCTTTGGAGGGACGGTTTCCATCTCCTGCGTCCTCCGGCGATGGTTTCTGGGCACCAACGAGGGCACGGGGGGTATTTTCTGGCCTCCAAGTCTTTCACATCCCAAGTCCCTTCCGAACTGTTTCTCCGTTGAAGAAAATAACGAGAATTGCCCTTAAATAACAAGCACTCAAGGATTCCGCTTCCCTTTCCCTGCCGCTCCCTCCTTGCTTTGCGCCATTGCTCCCCGCGAAAACACCCGGTGGCGACCTTTTTCGCTACAAAACCACCCCCCCCGAGGCAGTTCTTGGGGGAAAGCGGAAAAGTGGACAAGAAAAAAAAAAACAATGGAGATAAAGGGGTGGAAAATTAACGGGAGGAAGTTGAACCGCTTTTTTTTTTTGTTTTTTTTTTTTTTTTAAGAATATCATTTCGTCACCCTCAGCGTTCGATCCGCCGTTTCGGGCCGAGTTGGGAAATCTTTGTGGTTCGTTTAGCGGTAAAAGGTAGTAAATAGGGAAAATAAAAGAACCCCAAGCTATCCAACAAATAACCAAAAAAGCACTTAACCAACCCCAAACTTTGGGGATATTGAGTCCCCAAACCGGCCGTAGCACGTTGCTTGGTAAGACGAGCTTCCCTGAAACATAATTTTGACGATCTCTTAACGACGCAAGGTTCGTTTAGGCGGACTCTTGATCTCCCTTTTCCCTCCCACGGGCGACGAGACACTAATTATTTCCACTCACACCAATTATTTCCACCGGAGCGAGCGGTTCCCCTCCAGATTATCGCTGACCCGGGCGCCAGCCCGGCCCAGAAGCCAAGCGAAAGGCTCCGTCTCATGTTATTAAACATCCCAAGACTTGAGCTCCTGAAATAATTTCTCAACCTTTGGCACTGGATTAATTAGTTAATGGTTTACAGAGCGCTCTGGACGCGAGCGCTTCTGAAGTGCTGTTAGTGGCGAACCTACAGCCGTGGATGCTAATAAAAAGCACGCGCTTAATTACTCGCGTTACTCTACACTTCTCGCTTTAGGATTAATAAAAATACCTTTTTTGTAATAACGCTTCTCTTGGAGGGCTCCGGCCCTCAAGCAACTAAACACCCGCACAAAAACAAGCCCAAAAGCCCCGCAAATTTGCTCCATCTCTTCCAAATTGATTTCTGGGGTCTCCACCAACACCTTCACTCACGTCCCGCCCCCACCCAAATTACGCTCTTGGCCATTTTCAACCTCCTCGTAACGAATTTTACCGTTTCCCCCCTTTTTTCTTGGGGAAAGGGACAACTCCAAACCGCTTTGCTCATGGCTATTTTCCCTACAGCAATCAGAGCGGGTGATAACGCGGGCACTGGGTTGGCTTTGGGGAGGCAATTCGAGGTTCCCCTCGAACTTTGGGTAAGGAACGAGCCCTTAACGAGCCATTATTAATCGGACAATATTATTAGCGATTAATTTCTCCATCCAGAAGAGCCTTTTCCGAAAGACGCTCTCCTTTCCACGCCAGACCTGGGGGGGGGGGGGGGGGTAAGCCTATAAAAAACAAAAATAAAAATCCATTTCGCAGAGAATTAGAAACGCAAAAAGAATTAAACCGAACGTCTTTCCCCCGCTTCGGGGAGCGATTTGCAACGCATTTAGCAAATTTATCATTTTAATGCCTGCGCGTTTTCCGGCTGGAGAGCAGGTTGCCAGGACTCTTATAATAATAATAAAAAAATAAAACAAGCAACAAAATACATTCTTATCTACGGTACAATTTTATGAAAATAGGGCAGAAGCGAAACTCCTGTGAAAGAGAGGTCTTATAATTACGGCCATTTTCGACAGCCTATTTTACTTTTTTTGCCTCATTTTACAGGTAAAAGCCAACAATCGGGGTTGAGGGCCTCACTACAGACCTGCCCCCCCCCCCAGTTTTTGGAAAAAAAACCCCAGGGAGATTCATCTCAAAATAAACGTTTTTTTCGTCGCCCGCCAATTAAACGGGGCTTAATTTGACCCCGAGGGCGCGAGGCCAACGAGCCTCCTGAAACCGAACGTGAAAAAGGGGAAAGTTAAGTAAGATTTGGCGTTACTCTTACCTGATGGGAGAAGAAATCCCGATTCTTAGAAAGTGGGTTTAAGGGGAGTTTGGGGGCTCCATCCATGAGGAAAAGGCTGTTCCAGGCCTTGCAGGAGGCTCTGGGTCCATCCTAGCGGTGGATTTTGGGGGTTCTCCATGAGGAAAAGGCTGTTCCGGGCCTTGCAGGAGGCTCTGGGTCCATCCTAGGGGTGGATTTTGGGGGTTCTCCATGAGGAAAAGGCTGTTCCGGGCCTTGCAGGAGGCTCTGGGTCCATCCTAGGGATGGATTTTGGGGGTTATCCATGAGGAAACAGCTGTTCCGGGCCTTGCAGGAGGCTCTGGGTACATCCTAAGGATGGATTTTGGGGTTATCCATGAGGAAAAAGCTGTTCCGGGCCTTGCAGGAGGCTCTGGGTCCATCCTAGGGGTGGATTTTGGGGGTCTCCATGAGGAAAAGGCTGTTCCGGGCCTTGCAGGAGGCTCTGGGTCCACCCTAGGGATGGATTTTGGGGTGAAGGGAGCTCAATCCCTGAGGGAAGCGCTGCTCACAGCCTCGCAGGAGGCTCTGGGTCCTCCCTAGGGATGGGTTTGGGGCCTCTCCATGAAGGAAAGGCTGTTCTGGGCCTCGCAGGGGGCTGTGGGGCTACCCTAGGGATGGATTTGGGGGTTCCTCATAAGGAAAAGGCAGCTCCCGGCCTTGCAGGAGGCCGTGGGGCCACCCCGGGGCTGGGTTTGGGGGAGTTCGGGGGGCTCCTTCCCTGCGGGAAGCGCTGCTGCCTGCCCGGCAGGAGGCTGCAGAGGGCCGGGCCGGGGGTTGCGGGAGGCGGGGGCTGCCCCAGGCCCGGGGCCCCTCCTGGAGAGGAAGAGGGGGGGTCTCCAGCCGGCCGTGCGGAGGAGATCTCCTCACCCGCAGCCTGAGGAGACCGGCGGGAAGAGCGGGGGGGGGGCGCCGTCCCCGGCGCCACCTCCCCTCGTGGCGGGCGAAGGCGGGAGGGAGGGGCGGCGCCATTTTGTGGAGGGGAGGGAGAGGGCGAGGGGCGAGAGTCGCGCGGGCCCGAGGCGGGAGAGCCGGGGAGAGACGAGGTGGGTGGAGGGGGAATGGCGGGGCTGGGAGGGGAGTGGGGCGTCTGTGAGGGGGGAGAGTGAGGGAAATGGGCGGTTATGTGAGGGAAATGGGCGTTATGTGAGGGAAAAGTGAGGGAAATGGGTGTCAGTGAGGGGGAGTAAGGGAAATGGGTATTATGTGAGGGGGAAGAAGGAGGATAACAGGTGATAGTGAGTGGGGAGTGAGGGAAATGGGCGTTGTGTGAGGGGAAAGTGAGGGAAATGGGCGTTGCGTGGGGGGAAAGTGAGGGAAATGGGCGTTGCGTGGGGGGAAAGTGAGAGAAATGGGCGTTGTGTGAGGGAAAAGTGAGGGAAATGGGCGTTGTGTGAGGGAAAAGTGAGGGAAATGGGCGTTGTGTGAGGGAAAAGTGAGGGAAATGGGCGTTGTGTGAGGGGGAAGAAGGAGGATAACGGGTGATAGTGAGTGGGGAGTGAGGGAAATGGGCATTGCGTGGGGGGAAAGTGAGGGAAATGGGCGTTGTGTGGGGGGAAAGTGAGGGAAATGGGTGTTGTGTGAGGGGGAAGAAGGAGGATAACAGGTGATAGTGGGGAGTGAGGGAAATGGGCATTATGTGAGGAGGAAGTGAGGGAAATGGGCGTTGTGTGGGGGGAAAGTGAGGGAAATGGGTGTCAGTGAGGGGGAAGAAGGAGGATAACGGGTGATAGTGAGTGGGGAGTGAGGGAAATGGGCGTTGTGTGGGGGGAAAGTGAGAGAAATGGGCGTTGTGTGGGGGAAAAGTGAGGGAAATGGGCGTTGTGTGAGGGAAAAGTGAGGGAATTGGCCGTTGTGTGGGGGAAAAGTGAGGGAAATGGGCGTTGTGTGGGGGGAAAGTGAGGGAAATGGGTGTCAGTGAGGGGGAGTAAGGGAAATGGGTATTATGTGAGGGGGAAGAAGGAGGATAACGGGTGATAGTGAGTGGGGAGTGAGGGAAATGGGCGTTGCGTGGGGGGAAAGTGAGGGAAATGGGCGTTGTGTGGGGGGAAAGTGAGGGAAATGGGCGTTGCGTGGGGGGAAAGTGAGAGAAATGGGCGTTGTGTGAGGGAAAAGTGAGGGAAATGGGCGTTGTGTGAGGGAAAAGTGAGGGAAATGGGCGTTGTGTGAGGGGGAAGAAGGAGGATAACGGGTGATAGTGAGTGGGGAGTGAGGGAAATGGGCGTTGCGTGGGGGGAAAGTGAGGGAAATGGGCGTTGTGTGGGGGGAAAGTGAGGGAAATGGGTGTTGTGTGAGGGGGAAGAAGGAGGATAACAGGTGATAGTGGGGAGTGAGGGAAATGGGCATTATGTGAGGAGGAAGTGAGGGAAATGGGCGTTGTGTGGGGGGAAAGTGAGGGAAATGGGTGTCAGTGAGGGGGAAGAAGGAGGATAACGGGTGATAGTGAGTGGGGAGTGAGGGAAATGGGCGTTGTGTGGGGGGAAAGTGAGAGAAATGGGCGTTGTGTGGGGGAAAAGTGAGGGAAATGGGCGTTGTGTGAGGGAAAAGTGAGGGAATTGGGCGTTGTGTGGGGGAAAAGTGAGGGAAATGGGCGTCAGTGAGGGGGAGTAAGGGAAATGGGTATTATGTGAGGGGGAAGAAGGAGGATAACGGGTGATAGTGAGTGGGGAGTGAGGGAAATGGGCGTTGTGTGGGGGGAAAGTGAGGGAAATGGGCGTTGTGTGGGGGGAAAGTGAGGGAAATGGGCGTTGTGTGGGGGGGAAGAAGGAGGATAACGGGTGATAGTGAGTGGGGAGTGAGGGAAATGGGCGTTGTGTGGGGGGAAAGTGAGGGAAATGGGCGTTGTGTGGGGGGAAAGTGAGGGAAATGGGCGTTGTGTGGGGGGAAAGTGAGGGAAATGGGCGTTGTGTGGGGGAAAGTGAGGGAAATGGGCGTTGTGTGGGGGGAAAGTGAGGGAAATGGGCGTTGTGTGGGGGGGAAGAAGGAGGGTAATGGGTGATAGTGAGTGGGGAGTGAGGGAAATGGGCGTTGTGTGGGGGGAAAGTGAGGGAAATGGGCGTTGTGTGTGGGGGAAGAAGGAGGATAACGGGTGATAGTGAGTGGGGAGTGAGGGAAATGGGCATTATGTGAGGAGGAAGTGAGGGAAATGGGCGTTATGTGGGGGGAAAGTGAGGGAAATGGGCGTTGTGTGAGGAGGAAGTGAGGGAAATGGGTTTTACTGAGGGGGGAATAGGTGGTAGTGGGAGGAATGGGTGCTATTGAGGGGAAAGCGAGGGTAATGGGCGTTACGTGAGGGGAATGGGTGTTATTGGGGGGGAAAGTGAGGATAATAGGTGTTACGTGGGGGGGACGGGTGTTATTGAGGGGGGAGTGAGGGAAACAGGTGTTACGTGAGGGGGGGATATGGGTGTTATTGAGGGGGGAGTGAGGATAACGGGTGTTACTGAGGGGAAAGGGAGGATAATGGGTGTTAGGTGGGGGGAAAATGGGTGTTATGTGGGGGGGAGGCGGTTTCAGGGCCCGGAGGTGCCGGTGAGAGGTTGCCCCTGCGGGAGGTGAGTTTAAAGGGGTTTTTGTGTGAAATAAAGGGAGAAAGCCAGGGGACAGAGGGGTGGGGGCTTGGGGAAAGGGCTGGAAAGCACCGATTTGGGGCAAAACCCTGGGAAAGGGCGCAGGAAAGGGATAATCTGAGCGTACTGTTTTAGCGGATCTTCAAGCACGCGGCGGCCAGACGTGCCCCTTGCCCTGGCTGTTTTGCGGGCTGGTTTTAGGTAATAATAATTTAATTTACCGGACTGGGTCGTTCCCACGCGGAATGGGAATCTCGCTTCCCCGGGATGGCTGGTACCTCTCCATAACCGGTGCCTGTAAACCACCAAAAAAACTTGTGTTTAAAATGAATAAAGGCAGGGTCTTGTAGCTCAAGCTGGTTTTAGTACATTTTGGGTTGTTTTCCTCCACAACTTAATTCTTTAATGTTAGGATTTTAAGGAAATTACATAAGGCAGGACAGCCTTCTGTCGCAGAACTGTCAGGCCCACGCTGCATCCTTAATTGTAATAATGCTTTAATTGTAGCGGTTAAAAAGCTCATTAATGTTCTGCTCTTGGGCTGGCTGATGACGCAGACACCTGGATGCCAGGAAAGCAATTTTTGGGGGGGAAAAAAACCCTCGCCTGGAAGTAAATAAAGTTCTGTTTTTTGGAATGGGAAAGCTACTGCAGTCTGGTGGCAAGAGCAGGAATCGCCTGCGAGGAGCTGAGCAAACCCGTGAGTGGTTTTTGGGGTATAATTACATAAAAAAAAGGGTATGTCATTCTCTGAGTCATCGGCTGGGTGTTTTAAGCAAAGCTAAAAATAGCGGCGTTCGGGGGTTTTTATTTCTTTTTGCGCTGCTACGCCCGGTTCCTCTCACTGAATATTCCCATCCACACGGGTTTTGCACTTGTTATTTCTTTATTTCTTAAGAAAATGGGATTTTTACCCAACTTTGCTTGCTTCGAGCGGGTCATTTCGCTCCAGGGAAGGATTTTGCCTGTTAAAGGCTGTTTTTTTCCAGGGCTGAAACGCGTCCGTGGCCAAACGCCTTGTGTTTTCCCCTCGTTTAGCCACACTCAAAGTTAATTATTTTTTTGCTTTATCCATTATAAAGTTGCTGGAGAGAAAAATCATCCTTGTGATGATGTCATTAACGCTTCCCAGGTGGAAATTGTAGGTGATGGCAACACATTTTGAGGGAAATAGTGTCTTTTAGCGGAATTATTGCTAGAAAGCGGGTGGTTTTTTTAGGCGTGGTGGGATCGAGTGAAAAACAGGCATTTAGGAATTGGCAATTACTTAGAAATAAAGGCAATAATCGAGCGGGAGGGCACGTTGGGTGGCTTAAATGGTCTTTTGGGTGAAAAACAGGCATTTAGGAATTAGAAATGGTTAGAAATAAAGGTAATACTTGGGTGGGAGGGTGCGTTGTGTGGCTTAAATGGGTTTTTGGGTGAAAAATAGGTGTTTAGAAATCAGAAATTATTTAGAAATAAAAATAATCAAGTGGGAGGGCGTGTCATGTGTCTTAAATGGGTTTTTGGGTGAAAGGTAGGTGTTTAGAAATTGTTTGGAAATACAGAATAATTGAGCAGGAGGGCGCGTCGCGTGGCTTAAATGGGGCTTGGGGTGAAACACAGGCATTTAGAAATCGGAAATTATTTAGAAATAAAGGCAATAATCGAGCAGGAGGGTGCGTCGTGTGGCATAAATGGGTTTTTTTGAGGGTTAATCTCCTTTTTCTCCCCCCGATAGAACAGCCTGGAGTCCCGGCGCCGTAGAAGACGAAGATGACGGCGACGAGCAGCGTTTTTACGGCGTTAACGCCCCCAAAATAAACCCATTTGGTCCCACCCAACGGCATGGAAAAAAAAAAAAAAAGGTAAATCGCGATTCAAATCCAGCCAATCCAGGGGTATAAACAAAGCCCCAAGCCCGGCCTCTCGCGGATTAATTAGCGGCGCTGGTCAATCATATTTAACCCGCCTAATTGGGGTGCCAGGCCCTGCCCCCCCCCTCCTCCCCCCCGCCCACATCTCACCAATCGCCACCAGTTTGGAACTGGGATTTGGAGGACCCTGGGCTGGGCCCGGCCGTTGGGCTGCCCGGTAGCGCCGGTCACCGACAAAATCCAGCCTTTTCCCCCCCAACCACCCCCCAAAAAAAATACGGGCAAATTTGGGCAAATTTTACACAGGGTTTTGGAGGGGAAAAAAAAAAAAAAAAAGCTGGTTTTAAATAGGGGAAATGGTTTGGTTTTTTTTTCACGGATCCCTGGAGAAAAAGCAGATTTTAACCCCTTGAAAGCAGGTTTTTAACCCTTTTTAAAGCAGGTTTTTTAGCCCCTTGAAAGCAGTTTTTAGCCCTTTTTAAAGCAGGTTTTTTAACCCCTTTTAAAGCAGTTTTTAGCCCTTCTTTGGGGGCAGATTTTTACCCCTCTTTGGGGGGGTTAACCCTTCTTAGAGCCCTTTTTTACCCTTCTTTGTTTTGTTTTTTTTTTTTAACCCTTCTCAGAGTAGATTTTTACCCCTCTCTGGGGCATTTTACCCCTTATTTGGGGGGTTTTACCCCTTTTGGGGGCAGTTTTTACCCCTCTTTGGTTTGTTTTTTTTTTTTTTAACCTTTCCTGGAGTAGTTTTTTTACCCCTCTTTGTGGGTTTTTTTTACCCCTCTTTGGGGCGGTTTTTACCCTTCCTTGAATACAATTTTCCTCCTTGTAACCGAATAAATACAGATATTTTTCCTAGCGTCTTCATAAGCGTTAAATCCCTGCAGCGCTGCTTATTTTTGGGCTTAAAACCACCGCTTTCAGCCAACTAGAAGGAGGCAAACGTGCTCCTCCCTTCCTGCTTTTATTCCCCAGTTATTTAATTTTATTTTATTTATTTTTTTTCCAGCCAGGATTCAGAGGCATTTATTTGAGGAAGGCGTGGGGAATCTGAGTGATTTTTGGGGGCAGAAAGCCGTTAATTGCTGGATGACAATATTTCGTTAATAATATTTTTGGGGTCCCGTGGTGTTTTTTGCCTGGGCGACGCAGTCCCCAGCGCATTAATAGGGATTTTGTGGCTTTATTTGTCTATAAAATAACTCAGGGAGCTGTAATTAATAAAAAATTAGGCCGCAGAGGGTCTCTTCCGGCCTGATTTGGGGTGTTTTCATCCCCACCAGCTCCATATCGGTGCCGGTTCTGAGCTTTTTCCACAAATCCCTCTAAAAACACCCTAAAAATAAAATATTTCCAGACTTCTGGGTGGATTCCATCCCCAAAATTGCCTTTAAACCCCCATTTTTTCCCTCCCCGCAGGGCCCCATCCCGCGACAGAGGCGAGGGGGTGACCTCCTCTCCCCCAGCAGGTGACACCCTGTTGCGGGGGGGACCCAAAAAAACCCCACCCCATGAACCCCCAAATTTTGGTGCCGTTTCATGCAAAAACGGGTCGGTCCAGGGCACGTCGACGAGGCCTCCCCCGAACCCGCCGCCTTCCCGAGCCCCAGCCGGGAGGAACCGGCGGCCTGGCCCTTCCTGGGGGGCCGGTCCTGCCTTCCTCGGGCCCGCTGTGGTTTTCACTAGCCTGCTGCCGGCTTTTGCTAGCCCCGTTCCGAGCCCCGGGGCCGACTCGCCTCTGCGAGCCGCGGAGGGGGGGGGGGGGTGGGGCGCGTAGCGTATGTAAATACGTTTTGGGGCGTGGTCTATGCAAATACAGCGAGACGGGGCGTGGTGTATAAACACAAGGAATGGGCGTGGCCTATGTAAATATTGGGTGATGGGGCGTGTCGTACGCAAATACGCAATGTGAGTGGCTGGTGGGGGCGTGGAGTATGCAAATGTATCGAGAGGGGGCGTGGTCTATGTAAATACTCGGCCGTGGATCAGCGTATGCAAATAGATAGCGGTAGGGGCGTGGCGCATGCAAATACTACGTTGAGGCGTGACGTATGCAAATCTACCGTACAGGGGTTAGCGCGGGGCGTGGTCTATGCAAATGAGGGCCTGTTGGTTGCGGGGGGGGAAGGGCAGACCGGGTGGGGGGGTGCGTTATTTTTCGCCCGCACCGGGCCGGGGCGTCCCCCCCTCCCTCCCGTTCCCCCCCTGCCTTTCGGTGTGTTTCCCCCCGCCCCGGTGTCGGGGAGCGGGGGGGGTGCGGGCGGCGATCAGGCACCGCGCTGAACCCCTATGTGTCGGTGCCTGGCGGGGTCCTGCCTCCGGAGCCCGTGCGGGGATGTCTGGGAGACCCCGCGCCGACTGCTGCTCAAACATCACGGTGAGTTTCTTACAATGCAGCAATTTCGCTTTAAATCGCTTAACTCCGCTACCTGCGGCGGCGGGGCTGGGGGGGGCTGCCCCCTCCCCGGACACCGGCCCGGCCGCTCCTTCTCTCCCTCCACCCCACCACCCCTCCTCTCCGTTCCCCGAGGCCCGGCCCCGCCGCCCCCGGACAGCCCTCCCGGTGCGGCGGCTGCGGGTCACGTCTCCGGAATACAATGTACCTCTCCAAAAAGGAGACGTCGCCTTCCACGGTCGCCACCCCCCAGACCCCCCCCACACACACACACCCCAGGCCCAAAAGAGGGGGCGCCGGCGGCCAGGCCGCCCCACACACACACACCCCCCTCCGTTGCCTCCGGGAAGCGCCCTGCTCGTCCCCACCTCCTCCCGGGCGAGGCGGGGGGGGGCTCGGGGAGAGGCCGCCGGTTCTGTGGGGCTGTCTCGGTGGCGGAGCTGCTCTCTGTATGTGTGTGTCCCCCCTCCTTCCTCTTCCTCCTCCTCCCTGGAAGAGGCAGGGATGGCCCTGGAAGCGAAGGGTTTGCAATGTCGGGATTAAAAACCTCCGGACCCGCCGGCAACACAAACTCGGGCGGCTGCGACCCCCTGCTCCCCCGGTTCAGCCCTTTTTGAGGGGAAAACATCCTGCGGGGGGGGATGTTCTGCTGGTAAAAGTAACTAGAGGCCGCTTTTGGGATCAAATGGGTGCCCCGCGACGCCTTCCAGCTCCCAAGTTTGTCCTCAGTGCGTGAAAAACACCTAAAAACACATCAGCTGAATAAAAACTACGGTGCGCTGCTCTTCAGGTTCTCTTCTAGTTTTCATTCGCCTGCCGCTCACAGCTTCATTTCCAGATGTATTTACCGTTTATGAAGTGTTTTGGCTTTGTTTATTTTTTTTTTTTTTATTTTTTTTGTGTGACCGATTCCGGGCGTGCGGTTTTGGTTTCTGCGGGCTCCGTAGTTTGCTCCGTACTCGAAACACAGCGCACCGGGCTCTCCTCGCCGGGTGGATTTTCCCCCCATGCGTCTTTATTTTTTGGGGTTAATTCCTCGTTTCTGGTGGATTTCTGGTACCGTTTCAGGCTCTGGATGCCCGGACGTCTCGTTCGCCGGCGTAACTTTTTCTGGTGGAAGATGTATTTTGACCCAAAGGGAAACTGAGGCTTCGGGGTTTGTCTTCCCCCCTGCCCCCCCGCCCCAAGTTCAGGTGCAGCAGGACTGGATACCGAGCGCCGACTCGTGTGCCAAAGTCCTGCTTTCTAGCGGGATTCCTGTGGCCGTGGCACCCATCGGTGCCGTGTCCAGGGGCACCCATGGGCTGTGCCGGCCTCGGGACGAGGATTTGACGTAACGATGTCATTTTTTGTGCCTTTTCCTCGTCCCCTGCCGTCTGTGGGGGGACACTTTTCTGTTTACATCTGAAGCCTATAAAATATTCCACTTTTTTCACTGTCGGTTCTTCGCCGAGTAAACTAATTGTGCTGCTCTTTGATATTATGATGATTATTATGGTGATTATGATGATTATTAGGATTTATTTCTAGAATGAGGGGACAAGGCAATAGGGGCACCTTTACCCTGATCGTTATCCAACACCTTTTGGTGTTTAATTACAAGACGAGGGGCAGCTGAATGATCCCTCTCAAAACGTGGCCGGTGTTTTGCAGGAAGAAACCTCTTGATTTTTACCAAAAAAACTCCTTTATTATCAACTTCCTCCGCCGGTTTCTGCGCTGCTCCTCCCAGTACAACCCAGACCCATGCGGGGACTTGTGGCCGTCAAGTTGCCGTCTCTCCGTCCTCGGTTTCTTCCCATTCTTTTTATTTTAGCAGGAGGATGAGGAGGGTGGAAGGAGGAGACGACTCCATCCCTTTTACCAAATATTCTCGTTATGTGGTGCTTCGGTGACGATCCCCCGGCCGGGAGCTGGAATTTCGCCGCTGCTTTTTACTCTCGGCCACCGATTTCTCCTCTCTGGCAACGCTTGGCCGGATCACCCCTAAAACATGGTAGCCTCATTCATTTATTGGGGTCTTAATTATGGCGGCGTCCCCGGCTTTAAAGCCAAACCCGCTCTTTAGTTCGGAGTATAAATACATGGAATTTGAAGCGATGAGCTTGTCCGGTCCCTGCCTGGCTGGGGGTAGAGTCTGCTTGAGGTGTGTATGTTTTTTACAGAGCCGGAGTTTTTCCCCTAAAACCCACTATTTGTGCAGATTCACGCTTCTCCCCAAAATACCTTTGGTTTTGTTTTTTTTTTTTGAGGAGAAAGAGCCTATTTCTGTACGTTCTGGGGGGCACAGAGGGAGCGGCGGCGTTTTACGTGACGCTTTTTCGCGGGCTTTATCTTGTGTTTCCCGTCGTGGGGATGAAGCTGGACTTTGGGAGCACTTTTTCTTTCCCAAGTTTTCTTTTTTTTTAAACCGGTTTGTGACTCGGTATTTCTTTTTCGCTGTGCGAGAGACCGAAGGCTAAATTTAAAGCCTCGATAGGACAGAGAAACGTTCCAAATCCTGGCAGGAACAGAGGAGGGTTTTTCTCAAAACTTCGTCCTGTCGTAGAGTGGAATTTTGGCTTGAAGGTTTTTCCTTCGTTCTCACCAGAATTGGTGTATTAACGTCAAAACACGCGCCGTTAAAATCCAGCTGGATTTGAAATCGCCCATCAATGGTTTCGTGTTCGGTCCCGGTCTTTTCGCGGGGCCCTTTTCCCTCTTTTGGCCGTAATTTGGGTATTAAAACTGGAAACTTGTCCCTTAATGGCTGGGGGAGACGAGCTGTGAGACCTCGGCCGGCTAATTGCGTGGCTGTCGTTGAGTTGACCAGCGCTGCTTCTTCATTAATGGCCCCCTGGCGCTAAAAGTTAGCGTAGGATAGTAAGAATAATAAGAATGAATATGAATAATAAGAGTAATAAATAAGAATAATAAGAAGAATAAGTAGGAATAATAAGAATTAGTGCCCTGCCCGTTCTCAGCGGGGTGAGAAACGGCTTCAGACCCGCTCCAGGTGTGGAGGAAGGGGAGATTTTTGCCCTTTTTTTGCCAGAATTCACCAGGAAAATAGCTCCCTCGTGCCAAAACCCTCCGGTGCGAGCCTGGCTGGAGCCGTCCCTGTGTCGGTGACACCGGCGGAGCTGGGGATTGCTATGGCGACCGAGCCATCGTTTCATCTCTTGAGGTGCTTCTTCCCGTTGGCCAAGATTTCCTTGTTCTTTTTACCCCTTTTTCTACCTGTTCCGTCAAATAAACGGCGCCCAGAGGAGCTGCTCTCGCCCATCCCGGCGTAAGCAGACTCCAAACGCGGCAAACTGTCTGGCTAACAGAAATGTGATTTGATTTTTTTTTTATTTTTTTTTGGAATTTTTTCTGATAATACTCGACGCCTGACAGCCGCAGGTTGCCATGAGCCGAAATTCCTTAATCGCGCTTGGGTTTTGCTACGTAGCGGGGAGCTGTCGGGCTGCGTTTGGGTGCGGATTTGTCTGGAATATCGCTGAAATAGTTGAAAACCCTCAAAAAGGGAGTTAAAGCCGGAGCGATCGCTTGCTTTTTTTTTATCCTCCCGGGAGTTGACAAAGCTGGAAAAATTCGGTTACCTCTTTCCCGAGCTTATTTGGGCAAAAGAAACCTTTTCCCTCCCCACGGTGATCTAAAAACTGGAGTTTAATAACGTTACGGTGAATCCAAAACTCCCTGTCAACTTCCCAAGGTGTTTTCTTTGAGCCCTGCCTCCTCTATTCCCCCCTTTGCTCCTTCTCCGTTGGCGGATTGACCCCATTTTTGGTCATTTTTCTCTGGAGAAAACTGAAAACGGGTCGCAAAACCCCGCCTGGGGCTGAGGGGAGGCCGGGCTGGCTGCCGGCGGAGGCCGAAAATATTTCAGTTTACATTCAGCGCGTGTTTGGAAGTTGTTTCTGCTTCCATAAGGAGTCGAAACATTCGCCGGGCTTTGGCCGGAAAGGTCGCCGATGCGCGCCCGAGGAGGCATTCACCTGCAAAAAGCTCCTTTTTTGGCTCATTTTCAGAAGGGGGAGCTGGGAAATTGTCGGGAGAACTTCAGAAAACCGTCGAGGTTTTAGTTGCTTTTATCGGGCGTCGTTAAAAGCGGGGGCCACCCAGGGCTTTTCGGCCGGCCTCGGCCTTCGCACCTCTAGGACTGCACGTAATTGAGCGCGTTTCTCCTTTTCTTTTCTTATTTCTTGCTGATATTTGCTCCCCCTCGAATAAAAAGCCCCCACCACGCAGCACCCCCCGGCGTTAATTTGTCTGGTTTTGTGTCTGGGGCTCGTAAATCCGTGCCGCGGAGGCGGCGAGGACCTGCTTCCCTCTCCCCTTTTCCCTCTCCTGCGGATTCCCAAGGCTGTCGCACCTTTCCCGAGCGAGGAAAAACCACCTTTCGCATCCGCCGGATGAGCGTTATCTGGAAGTTTGACCCCCAAAAAAAGAAGCTGAAACACCCTTCCACCATTTTTTGGGGTCGGCAAACGGGGAGCAGCGTTTCCAGACAGGGAACGGTGGTTTTCCTCTTTTCCCCCCCTCTCCACCCCCCGGAAAATTTTCCTCCTCTTTCTCCAAAAAAAAAAGAGCACTTTGCCTCCCATTGTATTCCTCCTCCTCCTCCCGCTGCGGTCGAGGGAATGTGAGTCTGGAAATGATTTTGAGCCAAAAAAAAAAAAAAACAACCCAACCCGAGAAAAGCTCCCAGTCGATCCTGCGCAGGGGGAGGGGAGGGTGAGTCCCCGCCAGGAAACCCAAAAACAGGACGTTTTGCCTCAAAAAAGGGGGCAGCGGAGGGAAGAGTTGGGGAAAAAAAATTATAAATGAAGATCAAGAGTGAATGAATTATGGCAAGGCGAGATAGGAGGAGAACTTCTTTTGGTGGATTTAATTGTTTTTTGGAGCCGTATTTAAGCTAGAAACGGTACAAAAGTGGTTTTACGTTGTTTTTACCAGTAGGAAAACGTCCAAGGTTGTTCTTGAGCAGCCCCAACCTGTGGCTGCCGCCTCCAGGGACCCAAAATCGGGCGTTTTTCTCCTCATTTCACCGCTCCTTGGGTGGGAAGCGTCTACGGAATTCCTTCCGTTAAAAAAAAATTCAACCTCAATCACCTTAAATTTGACGTATCTACGGGAAATCCGTGGGATTGGAACTCCGGGAGCTGGTTCAAAAATACCGGAGTCGCCCTTTATGTGATAAAAATTGGGGTTTTTGCCTGTTTTCAGTGAAAATGGGGAACGTAAATTCCTTCCAGCTGGAATTGGGAAAGTACTATAAGCTGTAAAATGGGCATAATATTCCTGCTGTACGGAGGAATTTGGGTTTAATTCACCTCAAACGCCACCGGCCCTTTAATGCTTTAAATTTCCATGGAATTTGGTGCTTTTTAAAGATTTGTGTTGCGAAAATCCACTTGCGCCTCTCGCAAAATGGAATTTAAGGAAATGCGGGTTTTTTTAAGGAATTCCCGAATGTGGGAATGCTCGGGTTTTGGGGGTTGGTTTTGAGGACAGTGGCGCTGGCTGGAATGCCGGGATTTCTGCTCAAATTCCATCTTGGTTTTTCAAATGTGCTCTTTAGCCCTTAAAATCACTCCTAAAAGCCCTGTGTTTGGGGCATATTTGGGGTTCATATTTTTGGGATATTGATATTTGGGGGAATAATAAAAAAAAATCTCGACCCGGAGCGGTGGATTTTCTTTCCGCCGTGGGTCAAAAGGGTGTTGTAATTACGTCTCCGGCCCTAATTACGCTGATTGGGCTGGGGTGTACGTTGAGTATTGCCCTCGTTCCTTGGAGCTGCTCGTTAGGCATCGGCTCCGAAACGATTCCAAAGAGTTTTTCTTATTTTGAGGTATTAATTTCTCCTCTAACGCTGTGCCGGCTGCCTCAGAATTATGGGATTTATGGCGTCGACCGGAAGATTTGTCCCAAACGGTGAAAATAAAACGAAGAAACGCTACGGGAGAATGGCAAATTGTGGCTAATTCCGAGTTTCTCCATTAAAAATAGACATTTATCATTGGTATGTTCGGAATTTGGGCTGTTTCCTTTTATGTTTCTCCTAGAAAAAAAAAAAACCCCGCACCCGTAAGTGTTTATATTTCAAATATTTATTAGTACGGCCAAAATAAAATGCTTGTTTTCTTGTTTTTAGTTGCTGTTTTGGGGGTTTGTTTGCTTAGAAACGGGATTTCTGCAGGAATCCTTTCCTTAAATCCCAGGGAAATGCCGTCAGGAGAGGGACGCCGCGTTCCTGCGGCGCGTGGACACGGACATTTCCTTGATGCTCCCCAAATCCCGGGGGGGGGGAAATGAGAATTTCCAGCTTTTTCCCCCTCCGGAAGACGCTTTTGTCATTGCCAGCTTTTGCCTTTTGGGTTGATAGAAATGGAAATCCCTCGATTTTGGTTCAGTCGAGTCTGTCGTCCCTCGGCGGCAGGAACCATTGGAATTAACGGTGATTATCGGAGGGGTTTTCCGAGGGTCCCGGGGATAATTTGGCCACAAAACCTTACAAAACAACCCATTTTGGGACTGAAAAACTCGCTTTTCCCAAGTTTTCCCGCTCACTTTCTTGCCCGGGGTGATAAATCCAGGCTGATAAATAAACTCTTGCTGCCGTGAAAGAGGGAATATTTGGGACTTCCTTCCCCACCTTTGCTTTTTTGATAGATTCTGCGCAAAATTTGGGTTTCCTCCCTCGAAAAAAACTTCAGTTTTTTTCAAGCGTGGCTGATGTTTTTAGCAGAGCCATTGGATCGATGACCTCGGGAAGAGGAAACCTGAGGGAAATCGCAGGGAGAAAAGGAAACGGCGGAGAAAAAAACCTCCAAACCCGAAAAGAAAGCAGGGAATTGGGGTCGAGGTGTAACCGGAGCTCGCTCTGCGGTCGCCGCAACTGAAATAAAAGGGATTTATTTGATTTTATTTTTCTTTTCCGGAAGGGAGAAGTGTTTGCTCGACGGGAGGAAAACTTTCCGAAGGGACCGCGCGGCTTTTCCGCGGCTGCTGAAAATTGGATTTCTCGGCTCCCCTGTCGCAAGCCGTTTTTTAAGGCTTTTAAGTCATAATACACGTATTTTTAAAATTCTGTTTATTTTGGTTTAAGAGCGCGGGCAGGGTAAAACGCCCCGCGAGGCGACGGTGCGTTAGCGGAGCGGAGCGTTGGTAGGACTCTCGGTAATTAATAAAACGCGATTCCGTACCCGTTTGGGGGTTCCACCCCTCCTTGGCGCCCCCTGCTCCCCCCAGACACCGCGACACTGGGGACAAAGTGACATTTCCCTTGGGGGAAAAGCGACCAGCTTTGGACAACTCTGCCCTCGACTCGTTTCACGGGAGAAACGCCGCGTGTCCGGCTGCTTTTGAGGCTTCTTTCTATCCGCTTCTAGAAACTTCTCGTCTGGAGGATGAGCCCTTTTCTCACCCACTTCTGAGCCGAAAAACCCCTTTTCCCCACTTTTTATGGAAGCAATTTGGGGCTGGAAGGTGGGTTTGGTGCCAGCTCCGGTGTTTTACCGGCTCTTCCTTCGGATCATCGTCTTGGGGCCATGGGGGTGTCCGGAGAGTTATCCCCAAACCTTCCCGCCCTAACCCAAAATATATTCTCATCGTTATCTCTAATTGCAAAGGGAAGCTTAAACCACCGAGGGCTAACGATTGGAGCGGCTTAAATATGATAAAACAAAGAATAATTAGCAATTAAGGAGCAGGCTGCAGGTAACGCTCCGAAGGCAGCCGGCCCAACTGGGGCTACTGGTCAAACCGAAAGCGAAACCCGGCTCCGGGGGTGGTTTTTACCACCAAAACCCTAAATTTTGGGCACATCTGAGGAGGAAATTGCGCTTTCGGGACGAGGGAGGTTCTTTTTCTTTCCCGCGGGCGGGAAATAACTAAACCCTCTTCCTCTTTTGGGCTGCGCCGTCATCTCTTCCGTGTTCAATAAGGGTTGGGTTTCTTTTCCTCACCAGGATAATCTGGGAATTTGGGATAGGGGTTTGTTCCCTCTTAATTGCTTCTAAACTCTACAAAGTGGGTTTTTTCTCCCTCTTTTTCGAGAGCTCAGGATGTAAAGTTCGGTGTTTCCCTTCCCGGCCAAAGGCTTTTCCTTCCATCGCGCCACCGTTCCCGGCGTTGCGAGCTAAAAATAGGCTGAGATGGAGCCTCGTCGGCGAATAAAATCGAGTCAGAAGCAAAACAGGGCTGTAAAAGATCTCCGGGCAGCAGAAAGTTTCCTCGTTGCCTTTCCCTGGGGTTTTTCCGCTTTTTTGGCAGCGGCGTCCCGCGAAAAGCGCCGATTCCTGGCTGCCTTCCCCCCCCTCATCCGTCTCCGTCTGTCCTTAATTTCGGGGCCGGCGTCATTTTGAATGTTGGAGATGCAAATGTGGGAAGAAAATCGCGGCGGAGTTTGGCGGCTCGGGAAGAGGAGCGCGAGGTCTGGGAAAACACTGGGAAAAACTCCGGCGATGGCCGTTTTCAGATGAGTGAAAACGGCGCCAGGGTGTTTTACACGCGTTTCATGGCGGCGGGAATCGACTTCCTGCCCCGACGGTAGCGTTACGAGCGCGACTTGGGCGCGAAATAACCTCCGTGAGTTCTTACGGCGACATTTATTTCTAATTTTTAAAGTCTTCAGGGCTTCTCTGGGCTTGCAGGTTTGCGGCTGGGCAGTGCTCCGCGCCTGAGGAGCGAAACCAACCCAGGCGTGTTATTTTCTGGGTTAAAAAGGGGGAAAACGGGTCGTTTCGGGTCCCCGATCGGTGTTACCGTCATTTTTTGGTGGTGTTCTACCCCAACGATAAGGAAGATGCCACAAATCCGGCAGCAAAACGCATCCTTTCGGAAATCTGTTAGTCCTCTCTTTTGGTTGGCTTCGCCCACATTTCATGGGCTGACATCACAACTTCCCAGCGCTGCCGTGATGATGTCACTCGCCGGGCGTGACATCACCCTCGTTCTCCCCCTGAGAGCGTCGCCCGCAGCTCCTCCCTAGCGCCCTTTGCTTGGCCTCTGCTGATAAAAATCAGCAGGTTTGTTGCGGATCTTTAAGAAATATCATATATTTGGGGTCAGAATTCAGAGCGCCGCCCTGGGGAGGTGGCGGAGGGGTGGGCAACCACAATGGAGGGATGGGCAACCACGATGGAGGGATGAGCGTGGTGGAGGGACAGGCAACCATGGTGGAGGGTTGAGTGTGGTGGAGGGATGAGTGACCACGACGGAGGGATGGGCAACCACGATGGAGGGTTGACCATGGTGGAGGGATGGGCAACCATGATGGAGGGTTGACCATGGTGGAGGGATGGGCAACCACGACGGAGGGATGGGCAACCATGATGGAGGGTTGACCATGGTGGAGGGACCACGATGGAGGGATGAGCATGATGGATGGATGGGCAACCATGATGGAGGGTTGAGTGTCGTGGAGGGATGGGCAACCATGATGGAGGGTTGAGCGCGGTGGAGAGATGAGCATGGTGGACGGACGGGCAACCGTGATGGAGGGATGGGTAACCACAATGGAGGGATGAGCGTGGGACAGGCAACCGTGATGGAGGGTTGAGTGTGGTGGAGGGACGAGCGACCGTGATGGAGGAGTGGGCAACCACGATGGAGGGTTGAGCGGCCACGTTGGAGGGATGAGCATGATGGAGGGATGGGCAACCATGATGGAGGGTTGAGTGTGGTAGAGGGATGGGCAACTGTGATGGAGGGATGGGCAACCACGATGGAGGGTTGAGCGACCATGTTGGAGGGATGAGCATGATGGAGGAATGGGCAACCATGATGGAGGGTTGAGTGCGGTGGAGGGACGAGTGACCATGATGGAGGGATGGGCAACCACGATGGAGGGATGAGCATGGTGGAAGGACAAGCAGATCCCTTGGCCACTGGTCACGGGCTCATTTGGCCACACTTTTGGCTTCCCAGTTGTCTCACCCGTAGCCACCACTCAAGGAGCAGTGGTGATGGGTGGCCACCATCGGCTTGTCCAGCGCAGGGTGATATTGGTGGAGGGGCCGGTGTTCCTACTGCTGGCCGTGAACCTCGCGCCACGCTCCAGGCCGTCTGGTCCACCCTCCTCTGGCCTCAGTTGGCCAACGTCGAGCTGGGGCGCTGCTTAGGCTGGTAGCCCCAGTTGGGATCAACCCAAGCTTGACCTTGAGCTTGGCCAAAACCACCACAACGGGGCTTCAGGAGTGGCGGACGCTCCTCTGGGGGCTGCCCTCCGCTCCTGTCCCTTGCCATCGGGGCATCCTCCTCCTCCTCCTCCTCCTCCTCCTCATCGCTTGGGGATGGGGAGGCGAAACAGAGCGCGGTGGTGGGGATGGAGGGAAGGAGGAGGAGAAGCTCCGGAGGGTAACGTGATGTCTCTCCGCTCTTTGCAGTTGACATGGATGATGAAGACGGCCGGTGCCTGCTAGATGTAATTTGGTGAGTGAAGCCGGAGGGTTCCTCCTCTTCCGGGAAAGAGCGGAGGGACGGGAAGGGACTTCGGGCCACCCTGGATCCGTCACCGCATCCCCGTGGATTCACCGCAGCTTCTCCGGTGGCCGGGCCGGCTCTTCCCAGAGCCAAAACCCATCCCGGAGGGTCTCCGAACTCCAAAATCCTTCCCCGCGTGGGCTTTTGCTTCCTCCCGTGTGGCTCGGAGTGCTCTGGGGCGGAATTTTACACCATTTTACACGAGGAAAACCGTCCTCCTCGCACCCGTAACGCCGATAAATCCCATCCCTCCCCGTTTTTGCCCAAAATCTCGCATTTTGGGGGGGTTTTGTGACCCGTCAGCGGGCTGGGGATGTTCCTTAGCCGGTGGCCCAAATGATGATTTTTTTTTTCCACAGCCGAAGCAGGCTTGTTTTCCAGTAAAATCCCAATTAGGAAACGGCTGGTAATTGGGGTTTTGCGGAATTCAGAGGGGAAGGGGGGGAATAAGGTGGCGGAGAAGAATATCGACCTTCTCGGAGCGCCTCCGCCTTAATTTATATCCCTACTAAAACGCAACCGTGGGAATATCAACCGGTCCCCGCCCGATTGGAAGGGGGCATCAACGCGTTAATTAGAACAGGACTAATTAACAGCCGGCCCTAAACGCTTCCCTCTCTTGTTTTGCAGCGACCCTCAGGCCTTGAACGATTTTTTACATGGATCCGAAAAGGTGAGCGACGGCTTCTTTTTATTCCCCAAAAACTTCCACCCAAACTTCCGGGGGGCGGTGGGGGGTGGGGGTGGTGGAGTGGGGTTTTTTGGGTGGTTTTTTTTCCGGTTTTTCCAAAGACACACCCCCAGCCCCACCCCCAAATTTGGAATATTTTGAGTTTTTAAGGATTTTTTTTTCACCTCCCCGGCCAAGCGCAACCGGGACAATTTCTGGGGGTTTTGGGGCGTTTTGAGCCGAAACGGGGACGGGGAGGGACCTCGGCCAAGGGGCTGCCCGTCACCGCTCTTTTTTTTTTTTTATATATATATATATTTTCCCTTTTTTTTTTTTTTGCCATATTATATCTAAAGAAAGTAAATGAAAATCTTTTTAATTACAGATTGACAGTGATGATCTCCTGGACAACACAGGAGATGCAGCCAGTGCCTTTTTTGAAGGTGCTGGGGTAGGTATTTTATTTTTCATTTATAATCGGGGAATTCCAGCTTAGAAACCTTCCCTTTTTATTATTTTTTTGCCCTTTTTTTTTTTTTTTTTTTGCTTCTTTTTTTCCCGCGCGGATGGAAAAAATCCGCTTTTTAACCTTTGAGGCTGGAAAACGGGTTGGGGTTGGGGGGGGGGGGGGAATTTGGGGAATTATTTGGCGAAAAGTTGAAAAAAAAAAAAGGTGGTGAGAAGGAAAAAAAACAACCCCTTTCCGTCCCGCCGCCCCCCTCCCTCTCCTTGGACCGGAGCACGCCCTCCCCTCGCTGCCGCAGCGAAGGTGAAATATTGCCAAGTAGGTTGTAAAAAAAATCCTCTTTTTTTTTTTCTTTTTTTTTGGTTTTTCCCCCAAAAGCATGAGTTATTCTGCATGGGTAACGTTCAAGCATGAATTATATTATTTTTTTTTCGCCATTTCCAGTTGCGTTGTGGTAAGAATCTTCTTTTCTTTTCATTTTTCTTTTTTTCCCTCCGTTGCGCTTTATTTCTTTTTACCCAAACTTCGGGTAAAGCCGCCGATGCTTTGAGATTTACTTCTTTTATAGTTTGGTGGTTGGTTTTTTTTTTAAATTATTAGTTTATTTTTTAACTTCTTGTGTTTTACAGAAGCGCCGGGGCCGGGGGAGGGAGGGAGAATGTCCCAGGTTCGGCTGCATGTTGCTTTTTCCCTTTATTTCCCCAATTCTGTGCCCGGCGCAGCGTCGCCCTCGCTGTAGGGCAGTGGGCCGGCTCCTGCGAGAAAAGGGCTGGGTTTTCCTGGCATTTTTAGGCTTTTTTGTAGGAGAAAAAAAAAAAAAAAAGGCTTCCGATCCCGACTTTTAGGAGTCAGACGTGCTCAGGATTCTTCCCTTCGGTGGTGCCCAGGGTGGCCCAAGGCACCGTTAATTGGCTCCGCTGCTCGTTTGGTGGCACCGCCTGCTCTCAAACGCCACCGCGCCTTCGTTAAGGCGCCGCAACCCTCTCGCCGCTGGAGGAGCGGAGGCGTTGGGCCACCACATCTGGGCGGCAGCTAGCCAAAGCGGTGGAGGGGTTGAGTGGAAGCTCTTTTTCCCGTCCCCCCCAACCCCGCGCCGCGCCGGAGCTCAATGTCGTCTTCTTTCTCCTCCCCCTTCCCTCCCAGCTGCACGTCCAGGAGTCCTCCGGCAACCACCTGAGCAGCGAGCAGAGCCAGCCCACCGCCAGCGTGGACCTGGACTTTTTAGAAGATGACATTTTGGGCTCCCCCGCCGGCGGCGGGCCCAACCTGCCCAACTCGGACCAACCCTGCGACATCCTCCAGCAGAGCCTGCAGGAGGCCAACATCACCGAGCAGACGTTGGAGGCCGAGGCCGAGCTGGACCTGGGCTCCTTCCAGCTTCCCACCCTCCAGCCGGTGGTGCAGACGGCGTCCGACGGCACCCCGCAGATCTTCTCCGGCGGGGCCGACCTCATCGGGCTGCAGCAACCCGCCGTCCTCACCCACCAGGCCTTGGTGCAGCAGCCGGTGGGAGCCGACGTGGTCAACAAGGCCATCAGCGTCCAGCCTTTCCTCCAGCAGGTCGGGCTGGGGAACGTCACCATCCAGCCCATCTCCAACCTGCAGGGTTTGCCCAACGGGAGCCCCGGCGGGACGCTGGGGATTGGGCCCATCCAGGTGGTGGGGCAACAAGTGATGGCCATCAACCAGTCGGCGCAGCAGATCATTGCCAAGCAGGTTCAGCCCTCCCAGGTGGCCACCATGCCCGTCGGCAGCTACATCACCCAGTCAGCGCCCGAGCAACAGCAGGTCACCCTGGCCTCCACGGGGGTCTCTCCGCAAAGTGCCGGTCTCGTCATCCAAAAGAACTTGCCCGCCGTGGCCACCACCACGCTCAACGGCAACTCCATGTTCGGCAGCGTGGCCGGCACTCAAGGCTCCCAGCCCCTCACCGTCACCTCCAACTTGAGCAGCCCTTTGGTGCAGGCCCAGAACGTCATCATCCACCGCACGCCCACCCCCATCCAACCCAAACCCGCCGGCGTCCTCCAGCAGAAGCTCTACCAGATCACCCCCAAACCCTTCGCCTCCAACAACGCCACCCTCACCATCCAGAACGAAGCTGCCCTGCAGCAGCAGAAGGCCCAGCAGAACCTCACCTTCATGGCCGGCAAACCCGGGCAGAACGTGGTCCTCTCGGGCTTCCCCCAGGGCCTCCCGGCCAACGTCTTCAAGCAGCCGCCGCCGCAGCAGCAGGCCCTCAGCAAGCCCATGAGCGTCCACTTGCTCAACCAGGGCAGCAGCATCGTCATCCCCGCTCAGCACGTCCCCCAGGCCATGCTGCAGGGCCAAAACCAGTTCCTCCTCCCCGGGCAACTGGCCGGCGCCTCCGCCGTCCAGATACCCCAACAGCTCTCGGCCTTGCAGGCCAACATGGGAGGGCAGATCTTGACCACCTCCCACCCCGCTGGCCAAGCCCATATCATAACTAGCCAAGGGCCGGGCGGACAGTTGATAACCAACCAAGCTTTGCCGGCCCAGATCCTCACCAACCAGAACATCGCCGGCCAGTTGAACCTGGGCCAGGTCCTCACCTCGCAGAACGCCCATGGCACCGCTCACATCCTCTCGGCTCCCATCCAGCTCCAACCCGGCCAAGTGGGGCAACCGGCTCTTTTCCAGATGCCCGTTTCGCTAGCCGGCAGCTTGACCACCCAGAGCCAACCTTCCGTGGCCGCTTCGTTAGGCCAAACGGGCCAAACGGTCATCCAGGGGGGTGACGTTGCCTAACCAGGTGGCCATGCTCAACGCCACCGAGAACCTGGGCCAGGCCGTCAGCATCCAGGCCTCCGCCGCCACCAGTAGCCAAAGCCCCGGCCTCGTCCAGCCCCAGCCTGCCTCGGGGGCCAACCTGCTGCCCAGTACGGACCAGTCCTCCATCCTCACCGTCCAAACCGCCTCCCAGCCCCCGGCTCCGCTCCAGCTCAACGTCCCGCCCCCGCCCTCCTCCCAGCAGCCCGTCGCTTCCCAGCCCAGTCCCAGTTTGGCTTCCAGCCCGGAAAAGATCATCCTGGGGCAAGCGGCCGCCGCCGGAGCCGTCATCAACCAGGACTCCATGCAGATGTTCCTCCAGCAGGTAAGTAGAGCCCCGGTGGCTGGTGGCCCCCGTCTTTGCAGCCCGTCGGGTGTTTGGAGGCCGGTGGGCTACCAAGAGCCGCTTTTGGGCTCGCTCTACACCCCGTATCCGCTGGAATCGCTCCTGCGGAGCTGTAATTCCGTCTTTTCCCCGCCGCGGGGCGATTCCTTGTAGACATTTAAACTCCAAGTTGCCCGGAGCAACGAGCCGATGGCGCGCGATCGGGTGCCACCACCTTGGGTTTGGAAGGAGAAGCTGGTGGCGGGTCCAGCCGGGCCACCAAAGCCACCACCGCGGCCACCTCCTCGGCGACGGCTTGGGTTGGACCTTGTCTTTTCCCGCTCAGGGTTTTTCCACCTTCGTTAGGGCTGGAAAATTAATCGGGCGGCTGTAGGGTGTCCGCGTCGGGGACTGGGTGGCACGAGGAGGGGGAGGCGGGGGCTGCGGGCGACTCTTCCGCTCCGAATTAGGGCGGAAAAGGGTTTGGTGACGTTTTTGGATGCCGGCTTGGAACCGCAGCGGGTTTCCTTCCTTCCGAAATTCCTATTCGTGGAGGCGGATACTGGTCCGTCAGCCAAAAAGTCCCGGAATTAGCGGGGAAAGGTGAGAAAAGCCACCTGGAAGTGGGGAAAAGCCTTCCTGGAAATAGGGAAAACCCTTCCTGGAAATGGGTAAAAGCCTCCTGGAAATGGGGAAAACCCTTCCTGGAAATGGGGAAAACCCTGGAAATGGGGAAAACCCTTCCTGGAAATGGGGAAAACCCTGGAAATAGGGAAAACCCTTCCTGGAAATAGGGAAAACCCTTCCTGGAAATGGGGAAAGGCTCCTGGAAATGGGGAAAACCCTCCTGGAAATGGGGAAAACCCTTCCTGGAAATGGGGAAGACCCTTCCTGGAAATGGAGAAAGGCTCCTGGAAATAGGGAAAACCTTCCTGGAAATAGGGAAAACCTTCCTGGAAACAGGGAAAACCCTCCTGGAAATGGGGAAAACCCTGGAAATAGGGAAAACCCTTCCTGGAAATGGGGAAAACCCTCCTGGAAGTGGGCAAAAGCCTCCTGGAAATGGGGAAGACCCTTCCTGGAAATGGAGAAAGGCTCCTGGAAATAGGGAAAACCTTCCTGGAAATGGGGAAAACCCTCCTGGAAGTGGGCGAAAGCCTCCTGGAAATGGGGAAAGGCTCCTGGAAATAGGGAAAAGCTTCCTGGAAAGGGGGAAGATCCTTCTGGAAATGGGGAAAAGCCTCCTGGAAATGGGGAAAGACTCCTGGAAATAGGGAAAAGCTTACTGGAAACAGGGAAAACTCTCTTGGAAATGGGGAAAACTTCCTGGAAATGAGAAAAACCCTCCTGGAACTAGGGAAAAGCCTTCCTGGAATTCGGGAACCCCCCTCCGGCCCTTGGGGGAAGGCGACGTGCCCCAGCTCCGTCGTTTTTTCTCTCCGTTTCCCATTTCTCACGGGTTTCGGTGCCGGGGAGGGTGTTAAATCCGCGTCGAAACGGTGCTTTTCCACCGGATTGTCCCTCGATCCGCCTTTGCGCTAATTAGTACCGCGGTTTTGTTAGCGGGATGAGGGGGGGGCCCGGTGCAAAGTCCTTTTCCCACCTCCAGAGAGAGCTCTTGGCCCGTCCCCGTCTCTCCCAACGGTGGAAAACGGGGTTTTCATGGGGAAAAAAACCCGATCCCGCCGGCGGAAAAACCCCGCTCCGGAGCGGCCTGGGCGGCCGTCGCACCATCTGCCTGGCTGGATTTTCATCCCGCTTTTAATTCCAGTGGATTTTCAGCCCTTTACGCCCCAAAAACCACAACCCCCCCCACCGCCCCTTCCACCATCCGTCCCTCCCAGCTCCGAGCTCCGGCTGCTCCCGCTCGCTTCCCGCTCACTAACCCCCGGAGCTGCTGCCTCCTCTTCCTCCTCCTCCTCTTCCTCCCCCTCCTCCTCTTCCTCTTCCTCTCCCTTCGCGCTCGCTACTTCGTTTGCGTCCCCCCCCCCCGCCCCCCCAAATTCTTTATATTTCCCTAATTCCGATAATCGAGGGATGTGGAGAGCGCAGCTCCCCGGCTGTTTAATTAACGGGGGACGCTTCGTTAGGGCCGTCCTCATTAAGCCCCCCCCCCGAGGCCGATGGCCGCTGACCCCCTGCCCAAGGGACGGAGGGGGGGGTGGGGGGGGAGCGGAACAGGCAGGGGGTGTCCCAGCACCGCTCCAGGCAGCGTTTTTTGGGGAAGAAAACTAGAAAACGCTTCTTCCCCCGGCTCCCGTGGGCTCGCCATCCCTCTGCCTGTGGCTACCCGGCCTCGGCTGAGGTGGCCACGGCCCGGACCCGCTTTTGGAAGCCCCGTTCCCCCCCTCCCCGCAGTCTCACCTTCTTCCCCCCCCCCCTCCAAAAAAAAATGCTTTTAAAAGCGACCTTGGGGACGGGAGCTGCCGGAAGGAGGGTCCTGGGGAGCAGCGGATGGTTTTGGGGGGGGGGAGGGGGGGCGCTTCGTTAGCGCAGGAGCTCCCCGAGGGCTGGATGAAGCCGCTGATCGATAAATAATCAATTAATCGATGAATCGGTAGTAATTAACCCCCCCTTCCTTCCTGAGCTCGGACTAACCTTCTTCCTCTTTCCTTCTCTGTTGCAGTTACCCGCGGGGCAGCAGAAGCTCCCTGGAGCCTCCCCGTCCCCTTCGCTGCCCCCCCCCCGCCCCGGGGGACGCCCCGCAGCTCCCGGCCGCCCACCTCTCCCAAATCCAGTCCCCCCACCCTTCCCGCCCCCCTTCCCAACCCCAGCCCCTCTCCCGACCCCCTTCCCGGCCCCATTCCCGACCCCCTTCCCAGCCCCAGACCCTCTCCCGACCCCCTTCCGAACCCCTCTCCCGCTCCTGCACCCCCCAGGCCCCCCCCGGGCCCGGTTTGTACGTCGTCCCCAACCAGTTGGCTTCCTCCCCTCTCGGGGGGGGGCAGCACCCCCTGCGCCCCCCCTCCCAGCCCCAAACGCCTTTCCAACAGGCCGAAGCCGCCCCCCCCCTCCCAGCTTCAGGTCCAGCTCCCGGCTCCGGCGGAGGTCCAGCATTCCCAGTCCCCCCATTTCCAGCTCCAGTTTGGCCCCCCCCAAGGGCAGATCAAACCCCCCACCCCCACCCACGCCCTCCACCTGACGGGGGAGCCCCCCCGTGGCTTCCCCCTCGCCCCCAACCAGTTCCCGACCCCCCCGGCCCTCCCCAGCCCCGCTCCTCAGCAGAAGCAAATACTGGACAGGTTCCAGCAGGTAAAATTTTAAGGACCATTAAGGGTTTTCACCAGGGGGGGCGGAGGGGGGGGGGACAACAAAAAAGAAAGAGGTGGGGTTTGCATGGGAAAACACAGCCCTCCCCGGCCCCCGACCTCCCGACGTGGGGATTAAAGTCCAAACGGGAAGCGAAATGCAGCTGGTGTGTCGTGTCCCCTCCCCCGGCGACGATGGGGGGGGTTGTGGTGCCGCTCCCTCCCCGCAGCCCCCTTGGGTTTTTTCCCGCGGGGGGGGGGCACGGTTTAGAGTCCGTTTTTGCCGCCTGTTTCGTACTTTAAAGTATGGTGTTGCCGGCGGGGTGGAGCGGGGGGGTCGCGTCTCCCACCGGCGCCGTTTATATCTCGGTTTGGAAATAATAAGATCAGAAAGCGTTTGCGGCGACAGGAATAAAAACGTGGCCCCCCCACACTGTGACATGTGTCCCCCCCCATCCCGGGACCCCTCCGGCCCGGGGAAGGGGTGGGATCTTGCCGGAATCGCTCGTTAACAGAACGGGGGGGGCGGGGGGGGGGACCAGCTAACATTAATTTCTAAAATTAATCTGTAATTACTTCTTTTCACTTCAGGGCGGGGGGGGGGGACGACGACCAACTAAAATTAATTTCTAAAATTAATCTGTAATTATTTCTTTTCTATTCACTTTGGGGGGGGGGTGAAAAAGGCGCTGGGTTTATTTCGCTGCGTCTTAATTCGAAGCAAACTCCCACGAAAGACACAATTTGCCTTTTTTCCTGAGCGTGGGGGCCCTTTCCCGGGGTTCGGAGGTGGGGGATGGACGGGGGGGTGGACGGGGGCGCTCGGCGGGCTCCTATTTTCCAGGCCCCGCGTCCCTTTCCCGGTGCTGGGGGGGTTGGGACAGGCTGGAAGCGGTGGAGCGAGCGCTTCCTTCCCCCCTCCCCGACCGGCGCCGCTTGCGGGTGAAAAACCGACGCTTTTAGGGCCCGTTTTCACCTTTTGGGTTATTTCTGTTTCTCCTGCAGGTGCCGCAGGGGATCATCCTGCAGCCCAAGCAGCAGCCGCCCCCCCCCCAGCAGCCAGGCCTCCCCCGCCCTCGCCCCCTTCGGCAGCACAGCCCCCCCCGGCCTGCTCAGCGGGCAGGCGACGGCGGCGACGGCGGCGACGGTGACGGCCGCCCCCGGACACACGCCCGCCGCCATCCCACCCTCCACCGCAGGTTGGTGCCCACCGAGCCCCGGCAGGGGATCCCGGACCACGGGGACCGGGGACACGGGGATCCCGGGGATGCAGGGATCGGGGACATGGGGATCCCGGACCGCGGGGATTGGGGATCCTGGGGATGCAGGGATCGGGGACACAGGGATCCTGGACCACAGGGATCGGGGACACGGGGATCCCGGGGATGCAGGGATCGGGGACACGGGGATCCCGGACCGCGGGGATCAGGGACACGGGGATCCCGGGGATGCAGGGATCAGGGACACGGGGATCCCGGACCGCGGGGATCGGGGATCCGGGGGATGCAGGGATCGGGGACACAGGGATCCCGGACCACAGGGATCGGGGACACGGGGATCCCGGGGATGCAGGGATCGGGGACAGAGGGATCCCAGACCACAGGGATTGGGGACACGGGGATCCCGGGGATGCAGGGATCGGGGACACGGGGATCCCGGACCGCAGGGATCGGGGATCCTGGGGATGCAGGGATCGGGGACACGGGGATCCCGGACCACAGGGATTGGGGACACGGGGATCCCGGGGATGCAGGGATCGGGGACACGGGGATCCCGGACCGCAGGGATCGGGGATCCTGGGGATGCAGGGATCGGGGACACAGGGATCCCGGACCGCAGGGATCGGGGATCCCGGGGATCCCAAACCAACGGGGATTGGATACGTGAGGATCCTGGACCGTGGGGATTGGGGACATGGGGATCCCAAACCAACGGGGATTGGATACGTGGGGATCCCGGACCGCGGGAATCGGGAACACGGGGATCCCAAACCAACGGGGATTGGATACATGCGGATCCCGGACTGCAGGGATCGGGAACACGGGGATCCTGAACCGTGGGGATCGGGGACATGGGGATCCCAGACCATCGGGATTGGGTACACGGAGATCCCAGACCGCAGGGATCGGGGACATGGGGATCCTGATCCGTGGGGATCGGGGACATGGGGATCCCGGACCGCGGGGATCGGGAACACGAGGATCCCAGACTGCAGGGATCAGGTGCATGGGGATCCCGGGTATATGGGGATCCTGGACTGTGGGGATCAGGGACACAGGGATCCCGGGGACACGGGGATCGAGGACACGGGGATCCCGGGGACATGGGGATCCCAGACCGCAGGGATTCTGGACCATGAGGATCAGGTACACAGGGATCCCGAACCACGGGGATTGGGTACATAGGGATCCCGAACCCACAGGGATCCCAAACCCATGGGCATCAGGTACACGGGGATCCCTGAACCCATGGGGATCGGGTACACAGGGATCCCGAACCGCGGGGATCGGGTACACAGGGATCCCGAACTGTGGGGATCAGGTAAACGGGGATCAAAACCTACAGGGATCTGGTCCGTGGGTGTCCCAAACCCACAGGGATCTGGTCCATGGGGATCCCAAACTACGGGGATCCCGAACTGCAGGGATCTGGTCCACAGGGATCCCGAACCGTGGGAATTGGGTACACGGGGATCCCAAACGCACGGATCTGGTCCATGGGGATCCCAAATGGTGGGGATCAGGTACACGGGTGTCCCAAACTGCGGGGATCCCAAACCCGCGGGGATCTGGCACACGGGGATCCTGAAGCACAGGGATCAGGTACATGGGCACCCCAAACCCCCAGGGGTCTGGTACACGGGTGTCCCAAACCACGGGGATCCCAAACCACGGGGATCCCAAACCACAGGGATCGGGTACATGGGGATCCTGAACCCACGGGGATCCCAAACTGCGGGGATCTGGAACACGGGTGTCCCAAACCAGGAAGGTCTGGTACATGTGGATCCCAAACCATGGGGATGCCGGGCCACGGGTGTCCCAAACCACGGGGACTTCAGCACACGGGGATCCCAGTACGCAGGGATCCCAAACCATGGAGATCCCGGCACATGGGCATCCCAAACCACGAGGCCCCGGCACACCAGGATCCCAAACCACGAGGATCCCAAACCACAAGGATCCCAGCACATGGGGATCCCAAACCACAGGGATCCCAAACCACGAGGATCTCGGCACACAGGCATCCCAAACCACAGGGATCCCAAACCATGAGGATCCTGGCACACAGGCATCCCAAACCACAGGGATCCCAAACCACGAGGATCCCAAACCACAAGGATCCCAGCACACAGGGCTCCCAAGCCACAGGGATCCCAAACCACGAGGATCCCAAACCACAAGGATCCCGGCACACAGGCATCCCAAACCACGAGGATCCCAAACCACAGGGATCCCAAACCACGAGGATCCCGGCACACAGGCATCCTAAACCACGAGGATCCCAAACCACAGGGATCCCAAACCACAAGGATCCCAAACCACAGGGATCCTGGCGCACGGGGATCCCGGCACACGGGGATCCCAAACCACAAGGATCCCGGTGCACTCATTTTTTTCGGCTAAAACCTGTCCCTTGGGCTGAGAAGTGCTGGGGGAACCCAGGGAGTTGTTATTCCTCATTTAGTCTCCAATTTCAGGATAAATCCCGTCGGTTTTGGCATTTTCCAGGTATTACCGCCCCCGTTCCCGCCGAGACGAAAACCTTCTCCGGCGTCTCCACACCGATTCCCGCCGGGAAAGGGGCCGCAGCCCCGGGGAAGGCGGGAACGCCGCTCGCCATACAGCAGCCCGTTCAGGTGAGGAAGGCATTTCCCCCCCCCCCCCCCCGCCCCCAGTTTCCCATTTTATTCCAAAATTTTCCACCTTGGGAGGAAAAAAAACTGTCCACGTTCCGCTTTTTTTTATCCAAAAGGAAGAATTAATGTCCAAAAGGGGTTTTTTTTTGTCACATTTTTAAAGTGCTGCAAAACTAAAGCTGGTAGAAAATGACCCATTCTCACCAAAATTAATGATTTGGGGGGGGAGGGGGAGGGCGCTTCTTCCACCTCTTCCGGAGAATCGATCCCTCAGCGATGATTTAACAGGATTCCGTGGGGATTTTGGGAAGTAAAAACCGGAATAATTCCAATTTTATGCAAAAAAACCTTCAAATCGGGCGACGAGGAAGCCGCCCCCGTGCTCTTTCCGCCCTCAACCGCCGTTGTCTTGGCCGGCTTTTTCGGGGCGATTCATGGTTATTTGATAAAATCGCTTGGGAATACTAAATAATGCTGGTTTTGTGATTTTTTTGGGGGTGGGTTTTTTTTTGGGGGGTTTTGTTTTTCCCGCAGACGAAGCCGGGTGTGATCAGTTCCGTCCTGGGCAAGGGGCCGCTGCAGATCCAGGTGGTGGGGAAGGGGCTGCCGCAGCTCGTGCCCTCGCTCCCCGGCCAAGGCCAGCAGCTGGTGAGTTCGTCCCCGTCCCCGGGGGGGGGAAAAGCCGGGGGGGAACGTGCCTTTTTTTTTTCCCCCTCCTCCCGGAGCTTTTCCAGGTTTTTGGGGCGTATTTTTTCCCGGCGGAGGAAGCGTCTCGTGGGGACGGCGCGAGGGCCGGAGGCCGTCGGGTTCGGCCGGTGAAGGAAACGAGATTCCCCCGCCTCCTTCGTTGGTGCGCGGGAACTCGAAATACACCGAAATTTAAACGTTAATTGGGAGATTTGTGTGGAAAAGTGAAAAATATGAGGGATTCTGGTGTGTATCGGTCGATTTATAGATGGTGGAGAACTAGACGGGGATTTCGAATACGCCTTTGTCCGGGCAGAGCTCTTCCTCCAGGGTGACAGCCCGTGGCCGTCCCCGCTTTCTCCTTTTCCCCCCCAATTCTAAACCAGTTTGATCCATTTGCCTCCTGCCCTGGGCCTCCCCGCTTCCCCGCCCCCAAAAGAGGAGGAATCGCCCCCAAAAGAGGAGGAATCACCCCCAAAAGAGGAGGAATCCCCCCAAAAGGGGAAGAATCGCCCCCAAAAGAGGAGGAATCCACCCCAAAAGAGGAGGAATCCCCCCAAAAGGGGAAGAATCGCCCCCAAAAGAGGAGGAATCCCCCCCAAAAGAGGAGGAATCCCCCCAAAAGGGGAAGAATCGCCCCCAAAAGAGGAGGAATTGCCCCAAAAGAGGAGGAATCCCCCCCCGAAAGAGGAGGAATCGCCCCAAAAGAGGAGGAGTTGCCCCCAAAAGAGGAGGAATGCCCCCAAAAGAGGAGGAATCCCCCCAAAAGGGGAAGAATCGCCCCCAAAAGAGGAGGAATCGCCCCAAAAGAGGAAGAGTTGCACCCAAAAGAGGAGGAATGCCCCCAAAAGGGGAGGAATCCTCCCAAAAGAGGAGGAATCACCCCCCGAAAGAGGAGGAATCGCCCCCAAAAGAGGAGGAATCCCCCCCAAAAGGGGAAGAATTGCCCCCAAAAGAGGAGGAATCCCACCCAAAAGAGGAGGAATGCCCCCAAAAGAGGAGGAATCACCCCCAAAAGAGGAGGAATCCCCCCCTGAAAGAGCAGTTGCACCCAAAAGGGGAGGAATCCCACCCAAAAGAGGAGGAATCGCCCCCAAAAGAGGAGAAATCCCCCCCAAAGAGGAGGACTTGCTCCCAAAAGAGGAGGACTCCCCCCAAAAGGGGAGGAATCCCACCCAAAAGAGGAGGACTCCCCCCAAAAGAGGAGGAATACCCCTGAAAAGAGAAGGAATCCCCCCCCAAAAGCAGGCATCCCCCCCCCAAAAAGAGGAGGAATCCCCCTGAAAAGAGGGGGGATCCCCCCGGCGCGGGCCGGCCTCCCCCCTCACCCCCCCTCTCCTCTCCTCTCCCCCCAGTACGATGGCAAACTGGGGCTGAAGAAGGCCCCCCAGCTCCAGCCCAGCAAGGAAGCCTGGTGAGTCCCGCGCCAAAATCCCAACCCCCCTCTGCCCCCCCGGCTCTCGTTTCCCGCTGGAAACGGGCAGGTTTTATTTTCCTTGATGTTTTTCCCGGCGTTTTTCCTCTTTCCGTGCAGTTTCCTGGAGCAGCTGCACAAGCAGCAGGGCGCCGTGCTGCACCCTGACTACAAAACCGCCTTCCGCTCCTTCGACGACGCCCTGCAGCGCCTCCTGCCCTACCACGTCTACCAGGGCGTGCTCCCCTCCGCCCAGGACTACCGCAAGGGTGAGTCCTCCCGCCCCGCCGGCACCTTTTCAACCAAAAAAAGTGGCTTTTTAGCGCTTTAAAAAAAAAAAAAAAAAAACCCCATCATCCCCGAGACAACGTATTGTCGGAGGTTTTCCGCCGGGATGGGCCGAAGTCCCATCGAAGCTTTGAGAAATGCTTAAAACGAACCTTAGCGGGTTCCTAACGATCCCAACGCTTAAAAATGACCCCCCAAGAGGGGCTCCCCCTGCCCCGGCTGACAAAATTCCTAATAAAGAGCCGGAAACTCTTCTGTTCTCCCTCCTCTTCCTCGCAGTGGATGAAGAGTTCGAGGCGGTGTCCACCCAGCTCCTCAAGCGCACCCAAGCGATGCTCAACAAATACCGGCTGCTGCTCTTGGAGGAGTCGCGGGTGAGTCACGGGGGCTGCAATCCCGGTTCCGTCTCCGAGGGTCCGTCCTGGGGTCAATGGAGATGGGGATGTTTTTCTCTCCCTGCCCTCGGCTGGGGGTTGGGGTGGGATGGGATGGGATGGGATGGGATGGGATGAGTTGAGTTGAGTTGAGTTGGGTTGGGATGGGATGGGCTGGGCTGGGTTGGGTTGGGTTGGGTTGGGTTGGGAGGAGTTGGGTTGGATTGGGATGGGATGGGTTGGGTTGGGATGGGATGAGTTGGGAGGGGTTGAGATGGGATGGGTTGGGCTGGGATGGGTTGGGTTGGGATGGGATGGGTTGGGTTGGGTTGGGATGGGTTGGGAGGGGTTGAGTTGGGATGGGATGGGTTGGGAGGGGTTGAGTTGGGATGGGATGGGTTGGGTTGGGATGGGATGGGGTTGAGTTGGGATGGGTTGAGTTGGGTTGGGATGAGTTGGGAGGAGTTGGTATGGGTTGGGATGGGTTGGGTTGGGATGGGATGGGATGGGGTTGAGTTGGGATGGGTTGAGTTGGGATGGGTTGAGTTGGGTTGGGATGAGTTGGGAGGAGTTGGTATGGGTTGGGATGGGATGGGATGGGATGAGTTGGGATGGGATGGGGTTGAGTTGGGATGGGATGGGTTGAGTTGGGATGAGTTGGGTTGAGTTGGGTCCAGTTGAGTTGAGTCGGGTCAAGTTGGGTTGAGTTGAGTTGGGTCGGGTCGAGTTGGGTCATGTTCAGTTGGGTCAGGTTGAGTTGGGTTGGGTCAGGTTGGATCGAGTTGAGTTGGGTTGAGTCAAGTTGGGTCACGTTGAGTTGAGTTGGGTTGGGTTGAGTTGAGTTGGGTCATGTTCAGTTGGGTCACATTGAGATGAGTTGGGTCGAGTTGGGTCGGGTCGAGTTGGGTTGGGTCCAGTCGAGTTGGGTTGGGTTGGGTCCAGTTGGGTTGGGTTGGGTTGGGTTGAGTTGGAAATCTTCAGTCTTCCTTGTGTTTAGCCATCTCCAATCCTCGTTGAGTTGCTCGTAAGGGACGGGGAAGGGAGAAATCCCATGGGGACGTGTAACGGCAGCCGCTCTTCCTCCCCATCCCCCCTCCCCCTCCTCCTCCTCAGCGAGTCAGCCCCTCCGCGGAGATGGTGATGATCGACCGCATGTTCATCCAGGAGGAGAAGACCATGTTGGCGCTCGACAAGCAGCTGGCCAAGGAGAAACCAGGTGGGAGACCAATTATCGCTATTTTTTATCCCCCTTTTTGCACCCGCGTCCTGGGGGTTTTTGGAGGGTTTTAGAGCTCTCCGTACCCCGCCCTGCGCTGGGCGGCCCCTTCCGGCGGGGATTTTGGGGTGGGGGGGCGGTGGGGGGGGGAAACCCTGTTGAAAATCGGAGCGAAGGTTGACGTTGGGGAGCTCGGAGGCCCAAAATCTTGGATTTCTGGCGAAAGGCGGGCGGGGTTTGGCCTTGGTGGGGGGGCGGGGAAAGGGGGGCGTTTTCCCGGGGGGGCAGGTAATAAAGGGAGAAATTTCCTCCAAAGGCGGGGGGGGCTGGGGAGGGAAAGGCAGAAAACGGGCAACTTTGAAAAATAGCTATTTTGAGCTGAGGTGGTTACGATGATGGTAACGAGAAGACGAGGAAGACGAGGAAGAAACGGGAGTTAAATTGGGCAAAAGAAGGAGGGTTTGGGCGCTCACGCTGCCGTCTTTCCCTTCCAGACGAGTACGTCTCCTCTTCCTCCCGCTCGCAGAACCTCTGCTCCTCTTCCTCCTCCGCCTCCTCCTCCTCCTCCTCCTCCTCCTCAGCGGCCCCGGCCGTCCCGCCGGCCCCCGAGAGCCTGAAGTCGCCCCCGGTTCCTCCGGTTCCCCCCCTCCACCCCACCAAGCTGGTGATCAAGCACAGCGGGGGGTCCCCCTCGGTCACCTGGGCCAAGGCGGCGACGACGACGGCGACGGCGGCGCCCCCCGTCCCCGAGGGGGACGAGGACGCTCTGCCCTCCCGCAGCAAACCCCCCATCAAGACCTACGAGGCCCGGAGCCGCATCGGCCTCAAGCTGAAGATCAAACAGGAGGCGGGGCTGAGCAAGGTGGTCCACAACACGGCGCTGGATCCCGTCCACCACCCCCCGCCGCCCCCCCGTCTCCCGCCTCCCCAAGGCCTCCGACCCCCACGCCGCCGCCGCCACCATGAACGGCACCGTCGACCACGTCCCCCCCGAGAAGAAACCCCCCGTCACCTACTGCCGCCTCCCCCTGAGGAAAACCTACCGGGAGAACGTGGAGGCCTCGACGGCGGGGGAGAAAAGCGCCCCAGCCAAGGGAAACCCCCCCCCCAAGTGCGACAGACCCCCCAACGCCAAGGGGGAGGAGGGGGCGCGGGGCGGCGCGGCCGCCCCCAGGGGCCAGGAGGAGCCTCCGGCACCCGGCGCCGAGAAGAACCGACCGGAGGAAGGTTCCAAACTCCTCTTCTTCGCCGCCAAAGCCGAGGAAGACTCCGCCGGCGGGCTGATGAAGGAGCTGGCGGAGGCGGAGGATGAGTTTTACGGGGGGGTGATCAAACCCGACCCCCCCGACGTAAGCTCGGGGCCGGAACTGACTTGGGGGGTTGTACCTTTGCCCCCCGCCAAACGTCGGCGCTCGGAATCTTCGGAGGCCATGGACAACGCCAGCTTCTCCAGCGACAGCCCCCAGGACGACTCCCTCACCGAGCACCTCCAGAGCGCCATCGACAGCATCCTCAACCTCCAGCAACCCCCCGGGGGGCCCCCCGGCCTCCCCCGGCAACCCCCGCCCCCCCCCCCCACCTTCTTCTTCTTCTTCTTCTTCTTCTTCTTCTTCTTCTTCTTCTTCTTCTTCTTCCTCCCCTTTCCCTCCTCCTCCTCCTCCTCCCCTCCCCCCCCCCCACGGAACCCTGCCGACCCAACCACAACGGCGGCCTCGGCGCCAGGACGTTGAACAGATAACGCCGACGCCGCGCTCGCCAGAGACCCTGCGCGTGCGTGTGCGTGTGCGTCCCCCCCCCCTCCCCTCCACCCCCCCCCACACACCGCGGTATCGAAAAATTGGAGGGGGGTGGGGGGGTTTTATTCCCCCCCCCTCCCCCCCCCCTTCTCTTCCTTTTCCCCAAAGAGGTCGATTCCGGAGAGGTTTTGGGGTGAAAAAAGCGGCGAACGGTGAGGACGGATTTGACGCGCGTGCCCCCCCCTTCCCCCCCCCGCCCCCGACACACACCCTGAATGTGGGGGGGGGGGCTGTCCCCAAATTGTGTGTGGGGGGGGTGTCCCCAAATTGGGGGGGGTCGTCCCTGAACCACGAAGGAGGGAAAGTCCCCGAGTTGTGCGGGGGGGGGGGGGGGTGTGTGTCCCCAAACCCCCGTGGGGGGTCCCCAAATTGGGGGCGGGCTGTCCCCAAACCCCCCGGGGGGAGTCCCCAAATTGGGGGGGGGGGGAAACAGTCCCTGAACCCCCGGGGGGGGTTGTCCCCGAATTGTTGGGGTTGTCCCTCAACTGTGGGGGGGGGGGCGGGGTGTCCCCAAATTGTTGGTGGGGGGGGTCCCCAAACCCCCGCGGGGGGGGGGTGAGGGGGGGAGGCCCCCCCCCCCCGGCTGTTCTCATCCCTGTGAGTTCCGATTCTGTAACAAAGAACACGAATATTTGGGTTATTGGCTCCTTCCCCCCCCCCCCCCCCCAAATCCCCCCCCCAAATCATAAGGCACCGGTTTCCGCCCCCCCCAAAAAAAAGAAAAAAACCCACAAAAAAACCCGGGATTTTTTAATTAATCTTTGGCTTTTTTTTAAGTTATTTCAGATTGAGACCCCCCCCACCCCCACACCCCCCCCCACCCCCCACCCGCGGCGGAAAACGGGGGAAAAAAAACCCCAAATTAGAGCAAGGCAAAAGAAAAAGGGTAAAAAGGGCCGAGGGGGGGGGGGCAGGGAAGGTGGGGGGGGCGTTTGCTTCCGAAAAAGCCAGAAATCAGGATTTTGGGGGCGGTTTTTCCCTTTTTGGGTTGTTTTTTTTTCCTTTTTTTTAATGTTTTCCCTTTTTTAAATTTTTTCCCCTTTTTTTATTTTTTCCCTTTTTTTATTTTTTCCCCTTTTTTATTTTTTCCCCTTTTTTTGATTTCTTCCCTTTTTTCGGTTTTTCCCCCCTTTTTTTTTCCCTTTTTTTGTTTTTTTCCACTTTTTTTTGTGGATTTTCCCTTCCCCCCTTTTTTTTTTATTTCCCCCCTTTTTCTTGGGTTTTTTTTCCTCCCTTTTTTGTGTTTTCCCCCTTTTTTGTCCCCCCCCTTTTCCCGTTTTCCCCCCCCTTTTTTTATCCCCCCCCCCTTTTTTATCCCCCCCCTTTTTTTATTCCCCCCCTTTTTTTATTTTTCCCTTTTATTTAATTTTCCCTTTTTTTTAGTTTCCCCTTTTTTTAGTTTCCCCCTTTTTTGTCCCCCCCCCCTTTTTTTTATTTTCCCTCTTTTTTATTATTTTTCCCCATTTTTTTTTATTTTCCCTCTTTTTTTTTTTAATTTCCCCCTTCTTTTATTTTTCCCCTTTTGGTGGTTTTTTACCCCCTTTTGTTTTTTTTCCCCCCTTTTTTTATCCCTTTTCCCCCCTTTTTTTTTAGTTTTTTCCCCCTTTCCGGTTTTTTTTTTCCTTTTTTTTATTTTTCCCCCCTTTTTCTTTATTCCCCCTTTTTTTTAAACCCCCCCTCGTTTTTTATTCCCCCTTTTCCTCCCTTTTTTTTGTTTTTTTTTTTCCCTCTTTTTGGTTTTTCCCCCCCTTTTTTGCCCCCCCCCTTTTTTTATTTTTCCCTTTTTTTCATTATTTTTACCCATTTTTTCCCCCGCGGTGTCCCCGCCCCCCCGCCCCCCCGATTTTGGGGCCAAACGCTGCCGATGGGGGCAGGGACCGCGCAACGCCCCAAAAAGCCTCATTTTGGCCCCTTTTGCCCCATTTCGCTCTTTTTTTCCCCCGTTTCGGAAGCGCCGCCTGAGAGAGGGGGGAGGAGAAACAGGGACGGGAACCCCCGAACCCCCCCGAACCCCCCAAAAAAACGCCGCAAAACTGACATTTCCAGGCAGAGCCCCCCCCCCCCCCCCCCCCCGGTGGGATTTATTCTGTTGGGACTTTTTTTGGGTGAAAAAACTTGGGAAAAGGGCAAATCGGGGGGGCGGGGCTGGCCGCCCCCCCCGGCACTCGCTGGCGTTAGTTCCCCCCCGCCGTCGCTGCCAGCGGTTTGCCAAGAAAAACCCATAAATCGCCTTTTTTTTGGGTGTTTTTTTTGGGGGGGGGGGGGGCCTGGGAACACCCCCCCCCTCACCCCCCCCCACCCCCAAAATCCCGCTTTTTCAACCCAAAAACCCCCCAAATCCCTCTTTATTTCAGGAAGGGGGGAAAAATAGCACAACCCCCCCCCCCCTCCCCCCCCCCCAGTCCCCTTTTGCTCCCAAATGGAGCAATTTTGGGGCCCCCCCCCAAAAAATGGCGGGGGGATTATTATTTTTATTATTATTATTTTTACAGTGATTTTTATTTCCTTTTTTTGGGGGGGGGGGGGGGGGGGGGGGCGGGGGGGGGCGTGAGAAGGGACGGCGAAGCCCGGCCTCAAATCCTGGGCCTTTTTTTTGGGGGGGGGGGCGGGGGGGGGGGGTTTATATAAATATATATTAAAAAAAAAAAAATGGATACGAAATTGTCGGGATTTTTATTACTTTATTTTTTCATTTACCAGCGATTTTTTGGGGGGGGTTTTGCCGTTTTTTAAACACACACACACCCCCCCCCCTCCCCCCCCGGAAAAAAAAAAACAAAAAGCAGCGCCCGGTCGGGGGCTTTTCCCCCCCTCCTTGTTTTTCCCAAAAACCCAATTTTTCACCCCAAAAAAGGCCTTGGGGGGGGTGGGGGAAGTGATGATGATGGGGGGGGTCAGTTCTCCACACACCCCCCCCCCCCGCCAATTTTGGGGTGAACCCCCCCGATTTGGCCAGCGGGAGGGTTTTTTAACCCTTTTCTGCCCCGTTTTCGTACGTATTTTGGGGGGGAATTTGGGGGGAATTGGTTAAAATTGGTTAAATCCTGGATTTTTTGCGGGCGGGGGGGGGGGAAGGTAAAATATGGGTGGCCCCCCCAAAAAAAATTGCCCCCCCCCTCCCCCCCCCCCCTCGCCCCCCGCCGTTGGAAATATAGTACTATAAAATAATTTTGTACTGTATTTATTGTGTATAACGGATTTTTTAAGAAAAAAAAAAAAAAAAGAAAAAAAATGACCAAAAACCAGGAATTCTGTAATTTCCGTGATTCCGCGGGGCAGGAAAAACCGCCAAAAAACCAACCGCCACCTGCCCCCCCCCAGCACCTGGCACCGGGACCCACGGCGCGGCCGGTGAGTGGGGCTGGGGGGGCCGGGACCCATGCCCGACCCACAGGTGGGGCTGGGGGGGGCGGGGGATAGGGGGCACGGAGCCTGACCCACAAGTGGGGTTGGGGGTATAGAGGACACGGGACCCACGTCCTGACCCACAAGTGGGGCTGGGAGGCTCAGAGGGGCCACAGGACCCACATCCTGACCCACAAGTGGGGCTGGGGGGGGATAGGGGGCACGGAGCCTGACCCACAAGTGGGGTTGGGGGTATAGAGGACACGGGACCCACATCCTGACCCACAAGTGGGGCTGGGAGGCTCAGAGGGGCCACGGGACCCACATCCCGACCCACAAGTGGGGCTGGGGGGGGATAGGGGGCACGGAGCCTGACCCACAAGTGGCGTTGGAGGGGGATAGAGGACACGGGACCCACATCCTGACCCACAAGTGGGGCTGGGAGGCTCAGAGGGGCCACGGGACCCACATCCCGACCCACAAGTGGGGTTGGGGGTCTGGAGGACATGACCTGGGATCCTGCTGTGACCCACAAGTGGGGTTTGGGGGGGATAGGGGACACAGAGCCTGACCCACAAGTGGGGTTGGGGGGTCTCGGGGAGGTGACCTGGGACCCTGCTGTGACCCACAAGTGGGGTTGGGGGGTCTCAGGACCTGCCCCACACATCCTGCCCCACAAGGGCTGTTGGGGGTCTCGGGGGAGGAGCCGCGGGACCCGGATCCCGACCCACAAGTGGGGTTGGGGGGTCCCTGCCCCACAAGTGGGGCATCGGGGGGGGGGGGGGGGGGGGGGACGGGACACACACACGCACAGAGCCGCCCCCCCCAACCCCTTCATTAACGTTTTAATTAATTAAATTCAGCCTTTAGGGCTCCGAGCCCCCGCCCCGCCGATAATTTATGCGGCGTTATGCTAATTTTATGCTAATTAATGCTAATGAGGACCACGCCCCGCCCCCCCGGCCACCGCCCCGGGACGGGCCGGGTTTGATTTTTTTTTTATTATTTTTTTTTTTTTCCCCTCCCGTAAAAACACCCGAAAAAAGGGGGAAAAAGGAAGAAAAAAACCGCAACAAACGGCTTCGGCCGCCGGCGGCGACCCCCCCCGGCCCCCCCCGCTCTTTTTTTGGGGTGAAAAAGGCTGAAAAAGGGCAAAAATCCACACACAACCCCCCCCCGGCGCTGCCCCGGGGCGGCGGAAAAAACCCAAAACAACTTTTTTTTTTTTTTTTTTTTTTGCCTTAAATTTTTCATTTTTTGCCTCTTTTTTTTATAATTTTTCGCTCCGCTTTTTTTTCATTTTTCATTTTTGCCTCCGGTTTTTGTCGCTTTTGCCGCTTCTTTTTTTTTTTAGGTTTTTCCCTCAATTTTGGGACTTTTGGGCTCCATTTTCCAGCCTCCCCCCCCCGTCGTCCCCCCCGAGGAGAAAATCCCAAAACGCCCTTTTTTCCCCTCAATTTCTCCCCCCCCCCCTCAATTTTCCAGCCTTTTCTCCCCCCCCCCAAGAATAAACCCCAAAACCCCCTTTTTGGGCCTCAAATTATTTTTTTATTATTATTTTTTAATTTTTTTTTTTTTTTTAATTTTTGCTCATTTCCATTTTCCCGACTCAATTTCCCCCCTCCTCCCCCCCCCCGGGAAGAAAACCCCCCAAACCCTCTTTTTTCCCCCAAAAAAAAAAAACCCTTTTAACCCCCCAAGAAGAAAACCCCAAAACCCCCTTTCCCCCCCCAAAAAAAACCTTTTTCTAAACTTCCCCCCCCAAAACCACCCCAAAACCCCTTTTCCCCCCCCCAAAACCCTTTAACCCCCCCAAGAAAACCTTCCCCCCCAAAAAAAAAATCTTTCAACCCCCCAAAAACCTTCCCCCCCCAAAAAAAACTTCCCCCAAAGAAAACCTTTTTAACCCCCCCAAAAAAAACCCCAAACCCCTTTTCCCCCCCCCCAAAAAAAAAACCCTTTTAAAACTTCTCCCTCTAAAAAACCAAACTTCCCCCCCCCAAAAATACCCTTTTAACCCCCCTTGAAAAAAAAAATCCCCCCCAAAAACACTTTTAAAACTCCCCCCCCAAAGAAAAACCTTCCCCCCCAAGAAAAACACCCCAAAACCCCTTTTCCCC
>NW_026529743.1:0-53300 GCF_028500815.1 Rissa tridactyla | reverse complement strand
CATTTTTGTGCCTGGCGCGAAGCCAAGTGGGAAAGGGTGCTGTCGAGGCTGAAGGCAGCAGGAAAGCCCGCAGCCCCCAGGTCTGTGGGGCTACGCAAGCGGTTCCCAAAGAGCTTTAGAACAAGGCATAGTTTTCCCTGCTGGCTCTCTGGGCGGGGGACCCATCTCCAGCCGTATGGCCATTTTTGTGCCTGGCCCGGCGCAAAGTGGGAAAGGGTGGCTTTGAGGCTGAAGGCAGCAGGAAAGCCCGCAGCCCCCAGGTCTGTGCGGCTACGCAAGCGGTTCCCAAAGAGCTTTAGAACAAGGCATAGTTTTCCCTGCTGGCTCTTTGGGCGGGGGACCCATCTCCAGCCGTACGGCCATTTTTGTGCCTGGCGCGGCGCCAAGAGGGAAAGGGTGGTGTCGAGGCTAAAGGCAGCAGGAAAGCCCGCAGCCCCCAGGTCTGTGGGGCTACGCAAGCGGTTCCCAAAGAGCTTTAGAACAAGGCATAGTTTTCCCTGCTGGCTCTTTGGGCGGGGGACCCATCTCCAGCCGTATGGCCATTTTTGTGCCTGGCGAAGCCCCAAGAGGGAAAGGGTGGCTTTGAATCTGAAGGCAGCAGGAAAGCCCGCAGCCCCCAGGTCTGTGGGGCTATGCAAGCGGTTCCCAAAGAGCTTTAGAACAAGGCATAGTTTTCCCTGCTGGCTCTTTTGGCAGGGGACCCATCTCCAGCCGTATGGCCATTTTTGTCCCTGGCCCGGCGCCAAGTGGGAAAGGGTGGTGTTGAGGCTGAAGGCAGCAGCAAAGACTGCAGCCCCCAGGTCTGTGGGGCCAAGCAAGCGGTTCCCAAAGAGCTTTAGAACAAGGCATAGTTTTCCCTGCTGGCTCTTTGGGCGGGGGACCCATCTCCAGCCGTATGGCCATTTTTGTGCCTGGCACGGCGCCAAGTGGGAAAGGGTGGCTTTGAGGCTGAAGGCAGCAGCAAAGCCCGCAGCCCCCAGGTCTGTGGGGCTACGCAAGCGGTTCCCAAAGAGCTTTAGAACAAGGCATAGTTTTCCCTGCTGGCTCTTTGGGCGGGGGACCCATCTCCAGCCGTATGGCCATTTTTGTGCCTGGCCCGGCGCCAAGTGGGAAAGGGTGGCTTTGAGGCTGAAGGCAGCAGCAAAGCCTGCAGCCCCCAGGTCTGTGGGGCTACGCAAGCGGTTCCCAAAGAGCTTTAGAACAAGGCATAGTTTTCCCTGCTGGCTCTCTGGGCGGGGGACCCATCTGCAGCCGTATGGCCATTTTTGAGCCTGGAGCAGTGCCAAGTGGGAAAGGGTGGTTTTGAGGGTGAAGGCAGCAGGAAAGCCCGCAGCCCCCAGGTCTGTGGGGCTACGCAAGCGGTTCCCAAAGAGCTTTAGAACAAGGCATAGTTTTCCCTGCTGGCTCTTTGGGCGGGGGACCCATCTCCAGCCGTATGGCCATTTTTGTGCCTGGCGAAGCCCCAAGAGGGAAAGGGTGGCTTTGAATCTGAAGGCAGCAGGAAAGCCCGCAGCCCCCAGGTCTGTGGGGCTATGCAAGCGGTTCCCAAAGAGCTTTAGAACAAGGCATAGTTTTCCCTGCTGGCTCTTTGGGCATGGGACCCATCTCCACCCATAGGCCATTTTTGTGCTTGATAGGGCGCCAAGTGGGAAAGGGTGGCTTTGAGGCTGAAGGCAGCAGGAAAGCCTGCAGCCCCCAGGTCTGTGGGGCTACACAAGCAGTTCCCAAAGAGCTTTAGAACAAGGCATAGTTTTCCCTGCTGGCTCTTTGTTCGGGGGACCCATCTCCAGCCATAGGCCATTTTTGTGCCTGGCCCGGCGCCCAGTGGGAAAGGGTGGCTTTGAGGCTTGAAGGCAGCAGGAAAGCCCACAGCCCCCAGGTCTGTGGGGCTACGCAAGCGGTTCCCAAAGAGCTTTAGAACAAGGCATAGTTTTCCCTGCTGGCTCTTTGGGCGGCGGACCCATCTCCAGCCGTATGGCCATTTTTGTGCCTGGCGCGGCGCCAAGTGGGAAAGGGTGGTGTCGAGGCTGAAGGCAGCAGGAAAGCCCACAGCCCCCAGGTCTGTGGGGCTACGCAAGCGGTTCCCAAAGAGCTTTAGAACAAGGCATAGTTTTCCCTGCTGGCTCTTTGGGCATGGGACCCAGCTCCAGCCATAGGCCATTTTTGTGCCTGGCGCGGCGCCAAGTGGGAAAGGGTGGCTTTGAGGCTGAAGGCAGCAGCAAAGCCCGCAGCCCCCAGGTCTGTGGGGCTACGCAAGCGGTTCCCAAAGAGCTTTAGAACAAGGCATAGTTTTCCCTGCTGGCTCTTTGGGCGGGGGACACATCTCCAGCCGTATGGCCATTTTTGTGCCTGATAGGGCGCCAAGTGGGAAAGGGTGGTGTCGAGGCTGAAGGCAGCAGGAAAGCCCGCAGCCCCCAGGTCTGTGGGGCTACGCAAGCGGTTCCCAAAGAGCTTTAGAACAAGGCATAGTTTTCCCTGCTGGCTCTTTGGGCGGGGGACCCATCTCCAGCCGTATGGCCATTTTTGTGCCTGGCCCGGCGCCAAGTGGGAAAGGGTGGCTTTGAGGCTGAAGACAGCAGGAAAGCCTGCAGCCCCCAGGTCTGTGGGGCTACGCAAGCGGTTCCCAAAGAGCTTTAGAACAAGGCATAGTTTTCCCTGCTGACTCTTAGGGCGGGGAACCCATCTCCAGCCGTATGGCCATTTTTGAGCCTGGCGCGGCGCCAAGTGGGAAAGGGTGGTGTCGAGGCTGAAGGCAGCAGGAAAGCCCGCAGCCCCCAGGTCTGTGGGGCTACGCAAGCGGTTCCCAAAGAGCTTTAGAACAAGGCATAGTTTTCCCTGCTGGCTCTTTGGGCGGGGGACCCATCTCCAGCCGTATGGCCATTTTTGTGCCTGGCGAAGCCCCAAGAGGGAAAGGGTGGCTTTGAATCTGAAGGCAGCAGGAAAGCCCGCAGCCCCCAGGTCTGTGGGGCTATGCAAGCGGTTCCCAAAGAGCTTTAGAACAAGGCATAGTTTTCCCTGCTGGCTCTTTTGGCAGGGGACCCATCTCCAGCCGTATGGCCATTTTTGTCCCTGGCCCAGCGCCAAGTGGGAAAGGGTGGTGTTGAGGCTGAAGGCAGCAGCAAAGACTGCAGCCCCCAGGTCTGTGGGGCCAAGCAAGCGGTTCCCAAAGAGCTTTAGAACAAGGCATAGTTTTCCCTGCTGGCTCTTTGGGCGGGGGACCCATCTCCAGCCGTATGGCCATTTTTGTGCCTGGCACGGCGCCAAGTGGGAAAGGGTGGCTTTGAGGCTGAAGGCAGCAGCAAAGCCCGCAGCCCCCAGGTCTGTGGGGCTACGCAAGCGGTTCCCAAAGAGCTTTAGAACAAGGCATAGTTTTCCCTGCTGGCTCTTTGGGCGGGGGACCCATCTCCAGCCGTATGGCCATTTTTGTGCTTGGTAGGGCGCCAAGTGGGAAAGGGTGGCTTTGAGGCTGAAGGCAGCAGCAAAGCCTGCAGCCCCCAGGTCTGTGGGGCTATGCAAGCGGTTCCCAAAGAGCTTTAGAACAAGGCATAGTTTTCCCTGCTGGCTCTCTGGGCGGGGGACCCATCTGCAGCCGTATGGCCATTTTTGAGCCTGGAGCAGTGCCAAGTGGGAAAGGGTGGTTTTGAGGGTGAAGGCAGCAGGAAAGCCCGCAGCCCCCAGGTCTGTGGGGCTACGCAAGCGGTTCCCAAAGAGCTTTAGAACAAGGCATAGTTTTCCCTGCTGGCTCTTTGGGCGGGGGACCCATCTCCAACCGTATGGCCATTTTTGTGCCTGGCGCGGCGCCAAGTGGGAAAGGGTGGTGTCGAGGCTGAAGGCAGCAGGAAAGCCCGCAGCCCCCACGTCTGTGGGGCCAAGCAAGCGGTTCCCAAAGAGCTTTAGAACAAGGCATAGTTTTCCCTGCTGGCTCTTTGGGCCTGGGACCCATCTCCACCCATAGGCCATTTTTGTGCTTGATAGGGCGCCAAGTGGGAAAGGGTGGCTTTGAGGCTGAAGGCAGCAGGAAAGCCTGCAGCCCCCAGGTCTGTGGGGCTACACAAGCAGTTCCCAAAGAGCTTTAGAACAAGGCATAGTATTCCCTGCTGGCTCTCTGGGCGGGGGACCCATCTCCAGCCATAGGCCATTTTTGTGCCTGGCCCGGCGCCCAGTGGGAAAGGGTGGCTTTGAGGCTTGAAGGCAGCAGGAAAGCCCGCAGCCCCCAGGTCTGTGGGGCTACGCAAGCGGTTCCCAAAGAGCTTTAGAACAAGGCATAGTTTTCCCTGCTGGCTCTCTGGGCGGGGGACCCATCTCCAGCCGTATGGCCATTTTTGAGCCTGGCGCGGCGCCAAGTGGGAAAGGGTTGTGTCGAGGCTAAAGGCAGCAGGAAAGCCCGCAGCCCCCAGGTCTGTGGGGCTACGCAAGCGGTTCCCAAAGAGCTTTAGAACAAGGCATAATTTTCCCTGCTGGCTCTTTGGGCGGGGGACCCATCTCCAGCCGTATGGCCATTTTTGTGCCTGGCGCGGCGCCAAGTGGGAAAGGGTGGCTTTGAGGCTGAAGGCAGCAGCAAAGCCCGCAGCCCCCAGGTCTGTGGGGCTACGCAAGCGGTTCCCAAAGAGCTTTAGAACAAGGCATAGTTTTCCCTGCTGGCTCTTTGGGCGGGGGACACATCTCCAGCCGTATGGCCATTTTTGTGCCTGATAGGGCGCCAAGTGGGAAAGGGTGGTGTCGAGGCTGAAGGCAGCAGGAAAGCCCGCAGCCCCCAGGTCTGTGCGGCTACGCAAGCGGTTCCCAAAGAGCTTTAGAACAAGGCATAGTTTTCCCTGCTGGCTCTTTGGGCGGGGGACCCATCTCCAGCCGTATGGCCATTTTTGTGCCTGATAGGGCGCCAAGTGGGAAAGGGTGGCTTTGAGGCTGAAGACAGCAGGAAAGCCTGCAGCCCCCAGGTCTGTGGGGCTATGCAAGCGGTTCCCAAAGAGCTTTAGAACAAGGCATAGTTTTCCCTGCTGGCTCTTTGGGCGGGGGACCCATCTCCAGCCGTATGGCCATTTTTGTGCCTGGCGCGGCGCCAAGTGGGAAAGGGTGGTGTCGAGGCTGAAGGCAGCAGGAAAGCCCGCAGTCCCCAGGTCTGTGGGGCTACGCAAGCGGTTCCCAAAGAGCTTTAGAACAAGGCATAGTTTTCCCTGCTGGCTCTCTGGGCGGGGACCCATCTCCAGCCGTATGGCCATTTTTGAGCCTGGCGCGGCGCCAGGTGGGAAAGGGTGGCTTTGAGGCTGAAGGCAGGAGCAAAGCCTGCAGCCCCCAGGTCTGTGGGGCTACGCAAGCGGTTCCCAAAGAGCTTTAGAACAAGGCATAGTTTTCCCTGCTGGCTCTTAGGGCGGGGGACCCATCTCCAGCCGTATGGCCATTTTTGAGCCTGGCGCGGCGCCAAGTGGGAAAGGGTGGTGTCGAGGCTGAAGGCAGCAGGAAAGCCCGCAGCCCCCAGGTCTGTGGTGCTACGCAAGCGGTTCCCAAAGAGCTTTAGAACAAGGCATAGTTTTCCCTGCTGGCTCTTTGGGCGGGGGACCCATCTCCAGCCGTATGGCCATTTTTGTCCCTGGCCCGGCGCCAAGTGGGAAAGGGTGGTGTCGAGGCTGAAGGCAGCAGCAAAGACTGCAGCCCCCAGGTCTGTGGGGCCAAGCAAGCGGTTCCCAAAGAGCTTTAGAACAAGGCATAGTTTTCCCTGCTGGCTCTTTGGGCGGCGGACCCATCTCCAGCCGTATGGCCATTTTTGTGCCTGGCACGGCGCCAAGTGGGAAAGGGTGGCTTTGAGGCTGAAGGCAGCAGCAAAGCCCGCAGCCCCCAGGTCTGTGGGGCTACGCAAGCGGTTCCCAAAGAGCTTTAGAACAAGGCATAGTTTTCCCTGCTGGCTCTTTGGGCGGGGGACCCATCTCCAGCCGTATGGCCATTTTTGTGCCTGGCGCGGCGCCAAGTGGGAAAGGGTGGTGTCGAGGCTGAAGGCAGCAGGAAAGCCCGCAGCCCCCACGTCTGTGGGGCCAAGCAAGCGGTTCCCAAAGAGCTTTAGAACAAGGCATAGTTTTCCCTGCTGGCTCTTTGGGCCTGGGACCCATCTCCAGCCATAGGCCATTTTTGTGCTTGGTAGGGCGCCAAGTGGGAAAGGGTGGCTTTGAGGCTGAAGGCAGCAGGAAAGCCTGCAGCCCCCAGGTCTGTGGGGCTACGCAAGCAGTTCCCAAAGAGCTTTAGAACAAGGCATAGTTTTCCCTGCTGGCTCTTTGTTCGGGGGACCCATCTCCAGCCATAGGCCATTTTTGTGCCTGGCCCGGCGCCCAGTGGGAAAGGGTGGCTTTGAGGCTTGAAGGCAGCAGGAAAGCCCGCAGCCCCCAGGTCTGTGGGGCTACGCAAGCGGTTCCCAAAGAGCTTTAGAACAAGGCATAGTTTTCCCTGCTGGCTCTTTGGGCGGGGGACCCATCTCCAGCCGTATGGCCATTTTTGAGCCTGGCGCGGCGCCAAGTGGGAAAGGGTTGTGTCGAGGCTAAAGGCAGCAGGAAAGCCCGCAGCCCCCAGGTCTGTGGGGCTACGCAAGCGGTTCCCAAAGAGCTTTAGAACAAGGCATAATTTTCCCTGCTGGCTCTTTGGGCGGGGGACCCATCTCCAGCCGTATGGCCATTTTTGTGCCTGGCGCAGCGCCAAGTGGGAAAGGGTGGTTTTGAGGCTGAAGGCAGCAGCAAAGCCTGCAGCCCCCAGGTCTGTGGGGCTACGCAAGCGGTTCCCAAAGAGCTTTAGAACAAGGCATAGTTTTCCCTGCTGGCTCTTTGGGCGGGGGACCCATCTCCAGCCGTATGGCCATTTTTGTGCCTGGCCGGGGGCCAAGTGGGAAAGGGTGGTGTCGAGGCTGAAGGCAGCAGGAAAGCCCGCAGCCCCCAGGTCTGTGCGGCTACGCAAGCGGTTCCCAAAGAGCTTTAGAACAAGGCAGAGTTTTCCCTGCTGGCTCTTTGGGCATGGGACCCATCTCCAGCCATAGGCCATTTTTGTGCTTGATAGGGCGCCAAGTGGGAAAGGGTTCCTTTGAGGCTGAAGACAGCAGGAAAGCCCGCAGCCCCCAGGTCTGTGGGGCTACGCAAGCGGTTCCCAAAGAGCTTTAGAACAAGGCATAGTTTTCCCTGCTGGCTCTCTGGGCGGGGACCCATCTCCAGCCGTATGGCCATTTTTGAGCCTGGCGCGGCGCCAGGTGGGAAAGGGTGGCTTTGAGGCTGAAGGCAGGAGCAAAGCCTGCAGCCCCCAGGTCTGTGGGGCTACGCAAGCGGTTCCCAAAGAGCTTTAGAACAAGGCATAGTTTTCCCTGCTGGCTCTTAGGGCGGGGGACCCATCTCCAGCCGTATGGCCATTTTTGAGCCTGGCGCGGCGCCAAGTGGGAAAGGGTGGTGTCGAGGCTGAAGGCAGCAGGAAAGCCCGCAGCCCCCAGGTCTGTGGGGCTACGCAAGCGGTTCCCAAAGAGCTTTAGAACAAGGCATAGTTTTCCCTGCTGGCTCTTTGGGCGGGGGACCCATCTCCAGCCGTATGGCCATTTTTGTGCCTGGCGAAGCCCCAAGAGGGAAAGGGTGGCTTTGAATCTGAAGGCAGCAGGAAAGCCCGCAGCCCCCAGGTCTGTGGGGCTACGCAAGCGGTTCCCAAAGAGCTTTAGAACAAGGCATAGTTTTCCCTGCTGGCTCTTTGGGCGGGGGACCCATCTCCAGCCGTATGGCCATTTTTGTCCCTGGCCCGGCGCCAAGTGGGAAAGGGTGGTGTCGAGGCTGAAGGCAGCAGCAAAGACTGCAGCCCCCAGGTCTGTGGGGCCAAGCAAGCGGTTCCCAAAGAGCTTTAGAACAAGGCATAGTTTTCCCTGCTGGCTCTTTGGGCGGCGGACCCATCTCCAGCCGTATGGCCATTTTTGTGCCTGGCACGGCGCCAAGTGGGAAAGGGTGGCTTTGAGGCTGAAGGCAGCAGCAAAGCCCGCAGCCCCCAGGTCTGTGGGGCTACGCAAGCGGTTCCCAAAGAGCTTTAGAACAAGGCATAGTTTTCCCTGCTGGCTCTTTGGGCGGGGGACCCATCTCCAGCCGTATGGCCATTTTTGTGCCTGGCGCGGCGCCAAGTGGGAAAGGGTGGTGTCGAGGCTGAAGGCAGCAGGAAAGCCCGCAGCCCCCACGTCTGTGGGGCCAAGCAAGCGGTTCCCAAAGAGCTTTAGAACAAGGCATAGTTTTCCCTGCTGGCTCTTTGGGCGGGGGACCCATCTCCAGCCATAGGCCATTTTTGTGCTTGGTAGGGCGCCAAGTGGGAAAGGGTGGCTTTGAGGCTGAAGGCAGCAGGAAAGCCTGCAGCCCCCAGGTCTGTGGGGCTACGCAAGCAGTTCCCAAAGAGCTTTAGAACAAGGCATAGTTTTCCCTGCTGGCTCTTTGGGCGGGGGACCCATCTCCAGCCATAGGCCATTTTTGTGCCTGGCCCGGCGCCCAGTGGGAAAGGGTGGCTTTGAGGCTGAAGGCAGCAGGAAAGCCCGCAGCCCCCAGGTCTGTGCGGCTACGCAAGCGGTTCCCAAAGAGCTTTAGAACAAGGCATAGTTTTCCCTGCTGGCTCTTTGGGCGGGGGACCCATCTCCAGCCATACGGCCATTTTTGTGCCTGGCGCGGCGCCAAGAGGGAAAGGGTGGTGTCGAGGCTAAAGGCAGCAGGAAAGCCCGCAGCCCCCAGGTCTGTGGGGCTACGCAAGCGGTTCCCAAAGAGCTTTAGAACAAGGCATAGTTTTCCCTGCTGGCTCTTTGGGCATGGGACCCATCTCCAGCCGTATGGCCATTTTTGTGCCTGGCGCGGCGCCAAGTGGGAAAGGGTGGCTTTGAGGCTGAAGACAGCAGGAAAGCCTGCAGCCCCCAGGTCTGTGGGGCTACGCAAGCGGTTCCCAAAGAGCTTTAGAACAAGGCATAGTTTTCCCTGCTGGCTCTTTGGGTGGGGGACCCATCTCCAGCCGTATGGCTATTTTTGTGCCTGACGCGGTGCGTAGTGGCATAGGGTGGTTTTGAGGCTGAAGGCAGCAGGAAAGCCCGCAGCCCGCACGTCTGTGGGGCCAAGCAAGCGGTTCCCAAAGAGCTTTAGAACAAGGCATAGTTTTCCCAGCTGGCTCTTTGGGCGGGGGACCCATCTCCAGCCGTATGGCCATTTTTGTGCCTGGCGCGGTGCGTAGTGGGAAAGGGTGGTTTTGAGGCTGAAGGCAGCAGGAAAGCCCGCAGCCCCCAGGTCTGTGGGGCTACGCAAGCGGTTCCCAAAGAGCTTTAGAACAAGGCATAATTTTCCCTGCTGGCTCTTTGGGCGGGGGACCCATCTCCAGCCGTATGGCCATTTTTGTGCCTGGCGCGGCGCCAAGTGGGTAAGGGTGGTGTCGAGGCTGAAGGCAGCAGCAAAGCCTGTAGCCCCCAGGTCTGTGGGGCTACGCAAGCGGTTCCCAAAGAGCTTTAGAACAAGGCATAGTTTTCCCTGCTGGCTCTTTGGGCATGGGACCCATCTCCAGCCGTATGGCCATTTTTGTGCCTGGCCCGGCGCCAAGTGGGAAAGGGTGGCTTTGAGGCTGAAGGCAGCAGGAAAGCCCGCAGCCCCCAGGTCTGTGCGGCTACGCAAGCGGTTCCCAAAGAGCTTTAGAACAAGGCATAGTTTTCCCTGCTCGCTCTTAGGGCATGGGACCCATCTCCAGCCATATGCCATTTTTGTGCCTGGCGCGAAGCCAAGTGGGAAAGGGTGCTGTCGAGGCTGAAGGCAGCAGGAAAGCCCGCAGCCCCCAGGTCTGTGGGGCTACGCAAGCGGTTCCCAAAGAGCTTTAGAACAAGGCATAGTTTTCCCTGCTGGCTCTCTGGGCGGGGGACCCATCTCCAGCCGTATGGCCATTTTTGTGCCTGGCCCGGCGCAAAGTGGGAAAGGGTGGCTTTGAGGCTGAAGGCAGCAGGAAAGCCCGCAGCCCCCAGGTCTGTGCGGCTACGCAAGCGGTTCCCAAAGAGCTTTAGAACAAGGCATAGTTTTCCCTGCTGGCTCTTTGGGCGGGGGACCCATCTCCAGCCGTACGGCCATTTTTGTGCCTGGCGCGGCGCCAAGAGGGAAAGGGTGGTGTCGAGGCTAAAGGCAGCAGGAAAGCCCGCAGCCCCCAGGTCTGTGGGGCTACGCAAGCGGTTCCCAAAGAGCTTTAGAACAAGGCATAGTTTTCCCTGCTGGCTCTTTGGGCGGGGGACCCATCTCCAGCCGTATGGCCATTTTTGTGCATGGCGCAGCGCCAAGTGGGAAATGGTGGTATCGAGGCTGAAGGCAGCAGGAAAGCCCGCAGCCCCCAGGTCTGTGGGGCTACGCAAGCGGTTCCCAAAGAGCTTTAGAACAAGGCATAGTTTTCCCTGCTGGCTCTTTTGGCAGGGGACCCATCTCCAGCCGTATGGCCATTTTTGTCCCTGGCCCGGCGCCAAGTGGGAAAGGGTGGCTTTGAGGCTGAAGGCAGCAGCAAAGACTGCAGCCCCCAGGTCTGTGGGGCCAAGCAAGCGGTTCCCAAAGAGCTTTAGAACAAGGCATAGTTTTCCCTGCTGGCTCTTTGGGCGGGGGACCCATCTCCAGCCGTATGGCCATTTTTGTGCCTGGCACGGCGCCAAGTGGGAAAGGGTGGCTTTGAGGCTGAAGGCAGCAGCAAAGCCTGCAGCCCCCAGGTCTGTGGGGCTACGCAAGCGGTTCCCAAAGAGCTTTAGAACAAGGCATAGTTTTCCCTGCTGGCTCTCTGGGCGGGGGACCCATCTGCAGCCGTATGGCCATTTTTGAGCCTGGAGCAGTGCCAAGTGGGAAAGGGTGGTTTTGAGGGTGAAGGCAGCAGGAAAGCCCGCAGCCCCCAGGTCTGTGGGGCTACGCAAGCGGTTCCCAAAGAGCTTTAGAACAAGGCATAGTTTTCCCTGCTGGCTCTTTGGGCGGGGGACCCATCTCCAGCCGTATGGCCATTTTTGTGCCTGGCGCGGCGCCAAGTGGGAAAGGGTGGTGTCGAGGCTGAAGGCAGCAGGAAAGCCCGCAGCCCCCACGTCTGTGGGGCCAAGCAAGCGGTTCCCAAAGAGCTTTAGAACAAGGCATAGTTTTCCCTGCTGGCTCTTTGGGCCTGGGACCCATCTCCAGCCATAGGCCATTTTTGTGCTTGATAGGGCGCCAAGTGGGAAAGGGTGGCTTTGAGGCTGAAGGCAGCAGGAAAGCCTGCAGCCCCCAGGTCTGTGGGGCTACGCAAGCAGTTCCCAAAGAGCTTTAGAACAAGGCATAGTTTTCCCTGCTGGCTCTTTGTTCGGGGGACCCATCTCCAGCCATAGGCCATTTTTGTGCCTGGCCCGGCGCCCAGTGGGAAAGGGTGGCTTTGAGGCTTGAAGGCAGCAGGAAAGCCCGCAGCCCCCAGGTCTGTGGGGCTACGCAAGCGGTTCCCAAAGAGCTTTAGAACAAGGCATAGTTTTCCCTGCTGGCTCTCTGGGCGGGGGACCCATCTCCAGCCGTATGGCCATTTTTGAGCCTGGCGCGGCGCCAAGTGGGAAAGGGTGGTTTTGAGGGTGAAGGCAGCAGGAAAGCCCGCAGCCCCCAGGTCTGTGGGGCTACGCAAGCGGTTCCCAAAGAGCTTTAGAACAAGGCATAGTTTTCCCTGCTGGCTCTTTGGGCGGGGGACCCATCTCCAGCCGTATGGCCATTTTTGTGCCTGGCGCGGCGCCAAGTGGGAAAGGGTGGCTTTGAGGCTGAAGGCAGCAGGAAAGCCCGCAGCCCCCAGGTCTGTGGGGCTACGCAAGCGGTTCCCAAAGAGCTTTAGAACAAGGCATAGTTTTCCCTGCTGGCTCTTTGGGCGGGGGACCCATCTCCAGCCGTATGGCCATTTTTGTGCCTGGCGCGGCGCCAAGTGGGAAAGGGTGGTGTCGAGGCTGAAGGCAGCAGGAAAGCCCGCAGCCCCCACGTCTGTGGGGCCAAGCAAGCGGTTCCCAAAGAGCTTTAGAACAAGGCATAGTTTTCCCTGCTGGCTCTTTGGGCCTGGGACCCATCTCCAGCCGTATGGCCATTTTTGTGCCTGGCACGGCGCGAAGTGGGAAAGGGTGGCTTTGAGGCTGAAGGCAGCAGCAAAGCCCGCAGCCCCCAGGTCTGTGGGGCTACGCAAGCGGTTCCCAAAGAGCTTTAGAACAAGGCATAGTTTTCCCTGCTGGCTCTTTTTTCGGGGGACCCATCTCCAGCCATAGGCCATTTTTGTGCCTGGCCCGGCGCCCAGTGGGAAAGGGTGGCTTTGAGGCTTGAAGGCAGCAGGAAAGCCCGCAGCCCCCAGGTCTGTGGGGCTACGCAAGCGGTTCCCAAAGAGCTTTAGAACAAGGCATAGTTTTCCCTGCTGGCTCTCTGGGCGGGGGACCCATCTCCAGCCGTATGGCCATTTTTGAGCCTGGCGCGGCGCCAAGTGGGAAAGGGTTGTGTCGAGGCTAAAGGCAGCAGGAAAGCCCGCAGCCCCCAGGTCTGTGGGGCTACGCAAGCGGTTCCCAAAGAGCTTTAGAACAAGGCATAGTTTTCCCTGCTGGCTCTTTGGGCATGGGACCCATCTCCAGCCATAGGCCATTTTTGTGCTTGATAGGGCGCCAAGTGGGAAAGGGTTGCTTTGAGGCTGAAGACAGCAGGAAAGCCCGCAGCCCCCAGGTCTGTGGGGCTACGCAAGCGGTTCCCAAAGAGCTTTAGAACAAGGCATAGTTTTCCCTGCTGGCTCTCTGGGCGGGGGACCCATCTCCAGCCGTATGGCCATTTTTGAGCCTGGCGCGGCGCCAAGTGGGAAAGGGTGCTGTCGAGGCTGAAGGCAGCAGGAAAGCCCGCAGCCCCAAGGTCTGTGGGGCTACGCAAGCGGTTCCCAAAGAGCTTTAGAACAAGGCATAGTTTTCCCTGCTGGCTCTTTGGGTGGGGGACCCATCTCCAGCCGTATGGCTATTTTTGTGCCTGACGCGGTGCGTAGTGGCATAGGGTGGTTTTGAGGCTGAAGGCAGCAGGAAAGCCCGCAGCCCCCACGTCTGTGGGGCCAAGCAAGCGGTTCCCAAAGAGCTTTAGAACAAGGCATAGTTTTCCCAGCTGGCTCTTTGGGCAGGGGACCCATCTCCAGCCGTATGGCCATTTTTGTGCCTGGCGTGGTGCGTAGTGGGAAATGGTGGTTTTGAGGCTGAAGGCAGCAGGAAAGCCCGCAGCCCCCAGGTCTGTGGGGCTACGCAAGCGGTTCCCAAAGAGCTTTAGAACAAGGCATAGTTTTCCCTGCTGGCTCTTTGGGCGGGGGACCCATCTCCAGCCGTACGGCCATTTTTGTGCCTGGCGCGGCGCCAAGTGGGTAAGGGTGGCTTTGAGGCTGAAGGCAGCAGCAAAGCCTGCAGCCCCCAGGTCTGTGGGGCCAAGCAAGCGGTTCCCAAAGAGCTTTAGAACAAGGCATAGTTTTCCCTGCTGGCTCTTTGGGCATGGGACCCATCTCCAGCCGTATGGCCATTTTTGTCCCTGGCCCGGCGCCAAGTGGGAAAGGGTGGCTTTGAGGCTGAAGGCAGCAGGAAAGCCCGCAGCCCCCACGTCTGTGGGGCTACGCAAGCGGTTCCCAAAGAGCTTTAGAACAAGGCATAGTTTTCCCTGCTCGCTCTTAGGGCATGGGACCCATCTCCAGCCATAGCCCATTTTTGTGCCTGGCGCGGCGCCAAGTGGGAAAGGGTGCTGTCGAGGCTGAAGGCAGCAGGAAAGCCCGCAGCCCCCAGGTCTGTGGGGCTACGCAAGCGGTTCCCAAAGAGCTTTAGAACAAGGCATAGTTTTCCCTGCTGGCTCTTTGGGCGGGGGACCCATCTCCAGCCGTATGGCCATTTTTGTGCCTGGCCCGGCGCAAAGTGGGAAAGGGTGGCTTTGAGGCTGAAGGCAGCAGGAAAGCCCGCAGCCCCCAGGTCTGTGCGGCTACGCAAGCGGTTCCCAAAGAGCTTTAGAACAAGGCATAGTTTTCCCTGCTGGCTCTTTGGGCGGGGGACCCATCTCCAGCCGTACGGCCATTTTTGTGCCTGGCGCGGCGCCAAGAGGGAAAGGGTGGTGTCGAGGCTAAAGGCAGCAGGAAAGCCCGCAGCCCCCAGGTCTGTGGGGCTACGCAAGCGGTTCCCAAAGAGCTTTAGAACAAGGCATAGTTTTCCCTGCTGGCTCTTTGGGCGGGGGACCCATCTCCAGCCGTATGGCCATTTTTGTGCATGGCGCAGCGCCAAGTGGGAAATGGTGGTATCGAGGCTGAAGGCAGCAGGAAAGCCCGCAGCCCCCAGGTCTGTGGGGCTACGCAAGCGGTTCCCAAAGAGCTTTAGAACAAGGCATAGTTTTCCCTGCTGGCTCTTTGGGCATGGGACCCATCTCCACCCATAGGCCATTTTTGTGCCTGATAGGGCGCCAAGTGGGAAAGGGTGGCTTTGAGGCTGAAGACAGCAGGAAAGCCTGCAGCCCCCAGGTCTGTGGGGCTACGCAAGCGGTTCCCAAAGAGCTTTAGAACAAGGCATAGTTTTCCCTGCTGGCTCTTTGGGTGGGGGACCCATCTCCAGCCGTATGGCTATTTTTGTGCCTGACGCGGTGCGTAGTGGCATAGGGTGGTTTTGAGGCTGAAGGCAGCAGGAAAGCCCGCAGCCCCCACGTCTGTGGGGCCAAGCAAGCGGTTCCCAAAGAGCTTTAGAACAAGGCATAGTTTTCCCTGCTGGCTCTCTGGGCGGGGGACCCATCTGCAGCCGTATGGCCATTTTTGAGCCTGGAGCAGTGCCAAGTGGGAAAGGGTGGTTTTGAGGGTGAAGGCAGCAGGAAAGCCCGCAGCCCCCAGGTCTGTGGGGCTACGCAAGCGGTTCCCAAAGAGCTTTAGAACAAGGCATAGTTTTCCCTGCTGGCTCTTTGGGCGGGGGACCCATCTCCAGCCGTATGGCCATTTTTGTGCCTGGCGCGGCGCCAAGTGGGAAAGGGTGGTGTCGAGGCTGAAGGCAGCAGGAAAGCCCGCAGCCCCCACGTCTGTGGGGCCAAGCAAGCGGTTCCCAAAGAGCTTTAGAACAAGGCATAGTTTTCCCTGCTGGCTCTTTGGGCATGGGACCCAGCTCCAGCCATAGGCCATTTTTGTGCTTGATAGGGCGCCAAGTGGGAAAGGGTGGCTTTGAGGCTGAAGGCAGCAGGAAAGCCTGCAGCCCCCAGGTCTGTGGGGCTACGCAAGCAGTTCCCAAAGAGCTTTAGAACAAGGCATAGTTTTCCCTGCTGGCTCTTTGTTCGGGGGACCCATCTCCAGCCATAGGCCATTTTTGTGCCTGGCCCGGCGCCCAGTGGGAAAGGGTGGCTTTGAGGCTTGAAGGCAGCAGGAAAGCCCGCAGCCCCCAGGTCTGTGGGGCTACGCAAGCGGTTCCCAAAGAGCTTTAGAACAAGGCATAGTTTTCCCTGCTGGGTCTTTGGGCGGGGGACCCATCTCCAGCCGTATGGCCATTTTTGAGCCTGGCGCGGTGCCAAGTGGGAAAGGGTTGTGTCGAGGCTAAAGGCAGCAGGAAAGCCCGCAGCCCCCAGGTCTGTGGGGCTACGCAAGCGGTTCCCAAAGAGCTTTAGAACAAGGCATAATTTTCCCTGCTGGCTCTTTGGGCGGGGGACCCATCTCCAGCCGTATGGCCATTTTTGTGCCTGGCGCGGCGCCAAGTGGGAAAGGGTGGCTTTGAGGCTGAAGGCAGCAGCAAAGCCCGCAGCCCCCAGGTCTGTGGGGCTACGCAAGCGGTTCCCAAAGAGCTTTAGAACAAGGCATAGTTTTCCCTGCTGGCTCTTTGGGCGGGGGACCCATCTCCAGCCGTATGGCCATTTTTGTGCCTGATAGGGTGCCAAGTGGGAAAGGTTGGTGTCGAGGCTGAAGGCAGCAGGAAAGCCCGCAGCCCCCAGGTCTGTGGGGCTACGCAAGCGGTTCCCAAAGAGCTTTAGAACAAGGCATAGTTTTCCCTGCTGGCTCTTTGGGCGGGGGACCCATCTCCAGCCGTATGGCCATTTTTGAGACTGGCGCGGCGCCAGGTTGGAAAGGGTGGCTTTGAGGCTGAAGGCAGGAGCAAAGCCTGCAGCCCCCAGGTCTGTGGTGCTACGCAAGTGGTTCCCAAAGTGCTTTAGAACAAGGCATAGTTTTCCCTGCTGGCTCTTTTGGCAGGGGACCCATCTCCAGCCGTATGGCCATTTTTGTCCCTGGCCCGGCGCCAAGTGGGAAAGGGTGGTGTTGAGGCTGAAGGCAGCAGCAAAGACTGCAGCCCCCACGTCTGTGGGGCCAAGCAAGCGGTTCCCAAAGAGCTTTAGAACAAGGCATAGTTTTCCCTGCTGGCTCTTTGGGCGGGGGACCCATCTGCAGCCGTATGGCCATTTTTGTGCCTGGCACGGCGCCAAGTGGGAAAGGGTGGCTTTGAGGCTGAAGGCAGCAGGAAAGCCCGCAGCCCCCAGGTCTGTGGGGCTACGCAAGCGGTTCCCAAAGAGCTTTAGAACAAGGCATAGTTTTCCCTGCTGGCTCTTTGGGCGGGGGACCCATCTCCAGCCGTATGGCCATTTTTGTGCCTGGCGCGGCGCCAAGTGGGAAAGGGTGGTGTCGAGGCTGAAGACAGCAGGAAAGCCCGCAGCCCCCACGTCTGTGGGGCCAAGCAAGTGGTTCCCAAAGAGCTTTAGAACAAGGCATAGTTTTCCCTGCTGGCTCATTGGGCCTGGGACCCATCTCCAGCCATAGGCCATTTTTGTGCTTGATAGGGCGCCAAGTGGGAAAGGGTGGCTTTGAGGCTTGAAGGCAGCAGGAAAGCCCGCAGCCCCCAGGTCTGTGGGGCTACGCAAGCGGTTCCCAAAGAGCTTTAGAACAAGGCATAGTTTTCCCTGCTGGCTCTCTGGGCGGGGGACCCATCTCCAGCCGTATGGCCATTTTTGAGCCTGGCGCGGCTCCAAGTGGGAAAGGGTTGTGTCGAGGCTAAAGGCAGCAGGAAAGCCCGCAGCCCCCAGGTCTGTGCGGCTACGCAAGCGGTTCCCAAAGAGCTTTAGAACAAGGCATAATTTTCCCTGCTGGCTCTTTGGGCGGGGGACCCATCTCCAGCCATATGGCCATTTTTGTGCCTGGCGCAGCACCAAGTGGGAAAGGGTGGTTTTGAGGGTGAAGGCAGCAGGAAAGCCCGCAGCCCCCAGGTCTGTGGGGCTACGCAAGCGGTTCCCAAAGAGCTTTAGAACAAGGCATAGTTTTCCCTGCTGGCTCTTTGGGCGGGGGACCCATCTCCAGCCGTATGGCCATTTTTGTGCCTGGCCGGGGGCCAAGTGGGAAAGGGTGGTTTTGAGGCTGAAGGCAGCAGGAAAGCCCGCAGCCCCCAGGTCTGTGCGGCTACGCAAGCGGTTCCCAAAGAGCTTTAGAACAAGGCATAGTTTTCCCTGCTGGCTCTTTGGGCATGGGACCCATCTCCAGCCATAGGCCATTTTTGTGCTTGATAGGGCGCCAAGTGGGAAAGGGTTGCTTTGAGGCTGAAGACAGCAGGAAAGCCCGCAGCCCCCAGGTCTGTGGGGCTACGCAAGAGGTTCCCAAAGAGCTTTAGAACAAGGCATAGTTTTCCCTGCTGGCTCTTTGTTCGGGGGACCCATCTCCAGCCGTATGGCCGTTTTTGAGCCTGGCGCGGCGCCAGGTGGGAAAGGGTGGCTTTGAGGCTGAAGGCAGGAGCAAAGCCTGCAGCCCCCAGGTCTGTGGTGCTACGCAAGCGGTTCCCAAAGAGCTTTAGAACAAGGCATAGTTTTCCCTGCTGGCTCTTAGGGCATGGGACCCATCTCCAGCCATAGGCCATTTTTGTGCCTGGCGCGAAGCCAAGTGGGAAAGGGTGCTGTCGAGGCTGAAGGCAGCAGGAAAGCCCGCAGCCCCCAGGTCTGTGGGGCTACGCAAGCGGTTCCCAAAGAGCTTTAGAACAAGGCATAGTTTTCCCTGCTGGCTCTTTGGGCGGGGGACCCATCTCCAGCCGTATGGCCATTTTTGTGCCTGGCCCGGCGCAAAGTGGGAAAGGGTGGCTTTGAGGCTGAAGGCAGCAGGAAAGCCCGCAGCCCCCAGGTGTGTGCGGCTACGCAAGCGGTTCCCAAAGAGCTTTAGAACAAGGCATAGTTTTCCCTGCTGGCTCTTTGGGCGGGGGACCCATCTCCAGCCGTACGGCCATTTTTGTGCCTGGCGCGGCGCCAAGAGGGAAAGGGTGGTGTCGAGGCTAAAGGCAGCAGGAAAGCCTGCAGCCCCCAGGTCTGTGGGGCTATGCAAGCGGTTCCCAAAGAGCTTTAGAACAAGGCATAGTTTTCCCTGCTGGCTCTTTGGGCGGGGGACCCATCTCCAGCCGTATTGCCATTTTTGTGCATGGCGCAGCGCCAAGTGGGAAATGGTGGTATTGAGGCTGAAGGCAGCAGGAAAGCCCACAGCCCCCAGGTCTGTGGGGCTACGCAAGCGGTTCCCAAAGAGCTTTAGAACAAGGCATAGTTTTCCCTGCTGGCTCTTTGTTCGGGGGACCCATCTCCACCCATAGGCCATTTTTGTGCCTGATAGGGCGCCAAGTGGGAAAGGGTGGCTTTGAGGCTGAAGACAGCAGGAAAGCCTGCAGCCCCCAGGTCTGTGGGGCTACGCAAGCGGTTCCCAAAGAGCTTTAGAACAAGGCATAGTTTTCCCTGCTGGCTCTTTGGGTGGGGGACCCATCTCCAGCCGTATGGCTATTTTTGTGCCTGACGCGGTGCGTAGTGGCATAGGGTGGTTTTGAGGCTGAAGGCAGCAGGAAAGCCCGCAGCCCCCAGGTCTGTGGGGCCAAGCAAGCGGTTCCCAAAGAGCTTTAGAACAAGGCATAGTTTTCCCTGCTGGCTCTTAGGGCGGGGGACCCATCTCCAGCCGTATGGCCATTTTTGTGCCTGGCGCGGCGCCAAGTGGGAAAGGGTGGTTTTGAGGCTGAAGGCAGCAGGAAAGCCCGCAGCCCCCAGGTCTGTGGGGCTACGCAAGCGGTTCCCAAAGAGCTTTAGAACAAGGCATATTTTTCCCTGCTGGCTCTCTGGGCGGGGGACCCATCTCCAGCCGTATGGCCATTTTTGTGCCTGGCGCGGCGCCAAGTGGGAAAGGGTGGTGTCGAGGCTGAAGGCAGCAGCAAAGCCTGCAGCCCCCAGGTCTGTGGGGCCAAGCAAGCGGTTCCCAAAGAGCTTTAGAACAAGGCATAGTTTTCCCTGCTGGCTCTTTGGGCATGGGACCCATCTCCAGCCGTATGGCCATTTTTGTCCCTGGCCCGGCGCCAAGTGGGAAAGGGTGGCTTTGAGGCTGAAGGCAGCAGGAAAGCCCGCAGCCCCCAGGTCTGTGGGGCTACGCAAGCGGTTCCCAAAGAGCTTTAGAACAAGGCATAGTTTTCCCTGCTCGCTCTTAGGGCATGGGACCCATCTCCAGCCATAGGCCATTTTTGTGCCTGGCGCGAAGCCAAGTGGGAAAGGGTGCTGTCGAGGCTGAAGGCAGCAGGAAAGCCCGCAGCCCCAAGGTCTGTGGGGCTACGCAAGCGGTTCCCAAAGAGCTTTAGAACAAGGCATAGTTTTCCCTGCTGGCTCTTTGGGCGGGGGACCCATCTCCAGCCGTATGGCCATTTTTGTGCCTGGCCCGGCGCCAAGTGGGAAAGGGTGGCTTTGAGGCTGAAGGCAGCAGGAAAGCCCGCAGCCCCCAGGTCTGTGCGGCTACGCAAGCGGTTCCCAAAGAGCTTTAGAACAAGGCATAGTTTTCCCTGCTGGCTCTTTGGGCGGGGGACCCATCTCCAGCCGTACGGCCATTTTTGTGCCTGGCGCGGCGCCAAGAGGGAAAGGGTGGTGTCGAGGCTAAAGGCAGCAGGAAAGCCCGCAGCCCCCAGGTCTGTGGGGCTACGCAAGCGGTTCCCAAAGAGCTTTAGAACAAGGCATAGTTTTCCCTGCTGGCTCTTTGGGCGGGGGACCCATCTCCAGCCGTATGGCCATTTTTGTGCATGGCGCAGCGCCAAGTGGGAAATGGTGGTATCGAGGCTGAAGGCAGCAGGAAAGCCCGCAGCCCCCAGGTCTGTGGGGCTACGCAAGCGGTTCCCAAAGAGCTTTAGAACAAGGCATAGTTTTCCCTGCTGGCTCTTTGGGCATGGGACCCATCTCCACCCATAGGCCATTTTTGTGCCTGATAGGGCGCCAAGTGGGAAAGGGTGGCTTTGAGGCTGAAGACAGCAGGAAAGCCTGCAGCCCCCAGGTCTGTGGGGCTACGCAAGCGGTTCCCAAAGAGCTTTAGAACAAGGCATAGTTTTCCCTGCTGGCTCTTTGGGTGGGGGACCCATCTCCAGCCGTATGGCTATTTTTGTGCCTGACGCGGTGCGTAGTGGCATAGGGTGGTTTTGAGGCTGAAGGCAGCAGGAAAGCCCGCAGCCCCTACGTCTGTAGGGCCAAGCAAGCGGTTCCCAAAGAGCTTTAGAACAAGGCATAGTTTTCCCAGCTGGCTCTTTGGGCGGGGGACCCATCTCCAGCCGTATGGCCATTTTTGTGCCTGGCGCGGTGCGTAGTGGGAAAGGGTGGTTTTGAGGCTGAAGGCAGCAGGAAAGCCCGCAGCCCCCAGGTCTGTGGGGCTACGCAAGCGGTTCCCAAAGAGCTTTAGAACAAGGCATAGTTTTCCCTGCTGGCTCTTTTGGCAGGGGACCCATCTCCAGCCGTATGGCCATTTTTGTCCCTGGCCCGGCGCCAAGTGGGAAAGGGTGCTGTCGAGGCTGAAGGCAGCAGGAAAGCCTGCAGCCCCCAGGTCTGTGCAGCTACGCAAGCGGTTTCCAAAGAGCTTTAGAACAAGGCATAGTTTTCCCTGCTGGCTCTTTGGGCGGGGGACCCATCTCCAGTCGTATGGCTATTTTTGTGCCTGATGCGGCGCCAAGTGGGAAAGGGTGTTGTCGAGGCTGAAGGCAGCAGGAAAGCCCGCAGCCCCCAGGTCTGTTGGGCTACGCAAGCGGTTCCCAAAGAGCTTTAGAACAAGGCATAGTTTTACCTGCTGGCTCTTTTGGCAGGGGACCCATCTCCAGTCGTATGGCCATTTTTGTGCCTGGCGCGGCGCCACGTGGGAAAGGGTGATTTTGAGGCTGAAGGCATCACAAAAGCCTGCCGTCCGAGGGTTTCTTAATGACTTTTCTTAATGATGTCTCCACAGTGTGAAGTTTTGCAGGATTTGAAAAAGTAATAGACACAGTGAAATTGAGTCTATTGGAAACTTCCATACTTTTCCCTCCCTCTAAAATCTCTGGTGTCCTGTAGTATCCACTGCCTGCAACTGCTGTTGCAGGAGCAGACAGATTGGTATCAAATTTAGAAAAAAAGGGACATCATTAAGAGGATTCACTCGCCTTATTTTTCACCGGTGTGGCCAGTAAAGAAACCAAAAAGGCAATGGCGTTTCACAGTAGATTACGGAAAATTAAACGCCAACACTGCACCTCTGACCGCTGCTGTTCCGAATATCGCGGAAATTGTGACAATGATAAAAGGAGCTGCCCATCCTTGCAGGGTTGCCTTAGATTTTAAAGACATATTTTTTTATGATTCTCCTCCTTGAGCAGGACAAAGCGCAGTTTGCATTCACATGGAAAGGAGTGCAATATACCTTTAACCGCTTTCCACAAGGATACAAACATTCCCCCACTATTGCCCATAATGCTTTGGCTAAAGTGCTATCAGAGATTCCTGTTTCACAGGGATGTACAGTATACCAATATATTATTGATGACATCTTAATAGGGGAGAGAACCAAGAAAGTGTACAAGACATGATGGAAAACATCCGAAAAACATTATCAGATTTCGGATTGGAAATTCCCGACTCAAAGTGTCAGGGACCCGCACAGGAAGTTAAATTCCTGGGGGTCTGGTGGATTAAGGGAGCTGCTTCTGTCCCTCAGGATACCCTGAAAAAATAGAACATGGACAGAATCCTTCCAGCACGAAGGAGTTACAGCAAGTCCTGGGAACTTTAAGTTATTAGCGTAAACACATCCCTGGCTTTTCCATCATTGCTCGCCCCCTTTATTGTTTGCTCAAAAAAGGTAAATCCTGGGAGTCGACTGAACAACACACTAATGCACTAGAATTGCTAATAAAAGAGCTAAGGTTATTCCAACAACTTGGCCCCATACATCCAACTGACCCTGTCCATGTAGAATGGGGGCTCAGTGAACATGGTTCCCATTGTAATTTATGCCAGAAGGGACCAGCAGGACCGGAGAGACCATTAGAATTTAGCTCTCACGCCTTTAATGATACTGAGAGCAGCTATTCAGACCTGGAGAAGGGTTTACTGTCCCTGGTGCGAGCATTGCAACGAGCAGAGCAGATAAGGAGAGAACAGAGCGTGATTGTTCGGGGCCCTTTTCGCCTCCCAGATGTGGTCCTTAAAGGGACACCACCACCAGCTGGCATTCCCCAGAAACCCACAGTTCGAAAGTGGTATGCTTATTTAGAAGGCATTAATGATATCATGCCAGTCTCTGAAGGTAGTATCAAAGTATCCATGCTCCAGAAGGATAGAGATGGTGCCCTATTGTTCCAATCCCCACCAAACAGACCATCTCCAATCCAAGAAGCACCTCCTCTGAAAGCAGGCAGTGATCTTACAGGAGTGTGGTTTACTGGTGTGTCATCTCACCGTGAGAACAGCAAGTGGAAATACAAGGCCGTAGCACTGGAAGTAGCAACGGGGGAAAGAGCAATTGAAACAGGAGAAGGTAGGGCACAAGTAGGGGAACTCAGAGCCGTCCTACTAGCTGCACAACATGGAGCTACTTACATTTACACTGACTCATATGCTGTTTTTAAAGGAGCCACTGAATGGCTAGGACACTGGGCAGCCAATGATTGGCAGGTGAATAGAGTCCCAATCTGGGAGACAGACAGTTGGAAGCAACTGTTGGAAATAGGAGGACAGAGACCATTGCACATTGCTTGGGTAAAAGGCCACGATCGTTCAAACTCGATCACTGCTCAGTTCAACCAACAGGTAGATAGCCTCACGCGGCTACAACAAATTGACACTGTAGATGATGGTCGGGAATGGTTACATATTAAGCCTGGCCATACAGGCCGTGCTGATCTGTATCAGGAAGGTCTAGCCCGGGGGTGGCCTGTGTCGGTTAAGCTGTGCGAACAAGTAGTAACTGCCTGGTCACAATGTCGCCTACGACTCAGCAAAGATCATCCGAGTAAGGCGCCTCCCTTACACATGCGGGACAAGAAAATGTTGTGGCATTCATGGCAGATTGATTATATTGGGCCCTTGAGATCATCAGGTGGGAAAAGATATGTCCTAGTCGGAGTGGAGATTATCTCCAGCCTCAGTATGGCCACTGGCTTCAAATCAGCTGCTGGGGACAACACAGTGAAAGGCCTAAAAGGGTGGTTCAGCACACTTCCCCTTCCCGAGGAAATCCAAAGTGATAACGGTTCACACTTTACCGCTACAGTGGTACAAGATTGGGCCAAAGAAGAAGGGATTCGATGGGTATTTCATACTCCCTATTATCCTCAGGCTAATGGCATTGTTGAATGCACCAACGGATTGGTTAAGCGTTTTGCAAAAACTCATAAATCATAAGGGAAGGTGAAGAAGGCACCTTGCCCACCGAAATTCGAAAAGTAATATGGGATAACGCAATTGAGTTTGAGAGAAAATTTCAATCCTGGTGGTATCTGGTTAATTTCACCTACGATCCCACTGAGAGCAAAGCCACAGCTTTTGTCTTAACGATACGCAATGCCTCAGTATCCACCATATACCCAATCATCGCACTGGGGTTGAATCACCAAGGAGCTCTACTCTATCCAACACAGCACAGAGGTTGGGCACGACAAAATGAGACTAAATGGCAAACTGCTGATGTTGACGCATGCGTTTCACGAGACCAACAAGGATTCATTTGTGAGAGTAATACTCTCAAAGCACAAGACCTTTGTCTTGACACCAACCAGAATGCTTGTCACTTTGAGACACATCCCGATGAAACCCCAGAGACTGTGCTTGACTATATTGGGAAAGGGTGCGTTAGCATGAGGTCTCCCTGTAGTCTTGTATTATAGACGAGAAAGGCTTGAGACCATGGCCACTCTGGGTCTCTTTGACTACAAACAACAGGGAATAAAAAGGTGAAACTGAATAGCATCAATTCCATCTGCCAATTCGTCATTTTAGAATTTGGGCCTCCAAATAGCCATACATCATAAAAGTAGTATTATTGCCAGGTTCAATGTCAGGATTCCCTGGAGACATTCAAAGGTAGCGTAGGCCAATCCGTCTGTACAGCTCATCCAAGGTTCCTGTAAGACATAAAGGAAAAGAAAATCTGCTCGGTCTTATTCGACCGACGGGGTTAAAAAGAAGGTGCGGTCCACCGGGTGCTGATCCGGTGTATCTTCCCTGAACAATCCTTGGCTTCCCATGCATAGGGATTTTTGGGAGTAGCTAGCACCATTGGCACCGTCCCATTTTGAGGCATTTTCACTAACACAGGTAGTCCAGGGTGAAATCTTCCGGGGTATTTTCCCGGTTCATTGGCAGCCTTTGGCGAGATAATATTGGCAGGTACACAGAAAGCTTTCATTTTAGGACAGCCGTCTCCACTCCATTTGTTATTTAGTTGATAGATGGCATCATCCAATCGCAAATGCCAACCAGGTTCATGACTTTTTGCAAAACGCTTAACCAATCTATTGGTGCGTTCAACAATGCCATTAGCCTGGGGATAACAGGGAGTATGAAATACCCATCGAATCCCTTCTTCCTTGGCCCAATCTTGTACCACCGAAGCCGTAAAGTGTGAAACGTTATCACTCTGGATTTCGTCGGGAAGGGGAAGTGTGCTGAACCACCCTGTTAGGCCTTTCACTGTGTTGTCCCTCGTAGCTGGTTTGAAACTGCTGGCCATACTGAGGCTGGAGATAATCTCCACTCCTACCAGGACATATCTTTTCCCACCTGATGATCTCAAGGGCCCAATATAATCAAGCTGCCATGAATGCCACAACGCTTTCTTGTCCCGCATGTGTAAGGGAGGCGCCTTACTCGGATGATCTTTGCTGAGTCGTAGGCGACATTGTGAACAGGCAGTTACTATTTGTTCGCACAGCTTAACTGACACAAGCCACCCACCTTCCCGATACAGGTCAGGACGGCCTGTGCGGCCACGTTTAACATGTAACGATTCAAGTAAGCGTTCCCATTCCCGACCATCATCTACAATGTCAATTTGTTGCAGCCGCGTGAGGCCATCTACCTGTTGGTTGAACTGAGCAGTGATCGAGTTTGAACGATCGTGGCCTTTTACCCAAGCAACGTGCAATGGTCTCTGTCCTCCTATTTCCAACAGTTGCTTCCAATTATCTGTCTCCCAAACTGGGACTCTATTCACCTGCCAATCGTTGGCTGCCCAGTGTCCTAGCCATTCAGTGGCTCCTTTAAGAACAGCATATGACTCAGCGTAAAAGGAGGTGGCTCCATGTTGTGCAGCTAGTAGGACAGCTCTGAGTTCCCCTACCCTCCCCTATTTCAATTGCTCTTTCTCCCGTTGTTACTTCCAGTGCTACGGCCTTATATTTGCACTTATTTTTTTAACGGTGAGATGACGCACCAGTAAACCACACTCCTCTAAGATCACTGCTGTCCCTCAAAGGAGGTGCTTCTTGGATCGGAGATGGTCTGTTTGGTGGGGATTGGAACAATAGGGCACCATCTATATCCTTTGGTATCCTTGTGAAGTAGCCTTGGATACTTTAACACTGCCTTCAGAGACTGGCTTGATTTCATTAATGCCTTCTAAATAAGCATACCACTTTCGAACTGTAGCTCTCTGGGCAATGCCAGCTGGTGGTGGTGTCCCTTTAAGGACCACATCTGGGAGGCGAAAAGGTCCCAGGAAAGATCACACTCTGTTCTCTTCTTATCTGCTCTGCTCGTTGCAACGCTCGCACCAGGGACAGTAAACCCTTCTCCAGGTCTGAATAGCTGCATTCAGTATCATTGAAGGAGTGTGAGCAAAATTCTAATGGTCTCTCCGGTCCTGCTGGTCCCTTCTGCCATAAATTACAACGGGAACCATGTTCACTGAGCCCCCATTCTACATGGACAGGGTCAGTTGGATGTATGGGGCCAAGTTGTTGGAATAACCTTAGCTCCTTTATTAGTAATTGCAGAGCATTAGTGTGTTGTTCAGTCCACACCCAGGATTTACCCTTTTTTGGCAAGCTATGAAGGGGGCGAGCAATGATGGAAAAGCCAGGGATGTGTTTACGCCAATAACTTAAAGTTCCCAGGACCTGCTGTAACTCCTTCGTGCTGGAAGGATTCTGTCCATGTTCTATTTTTTCAGGGTATCCTGAGGGACAGAAGCAGCTCCCTTAATCCACCAGACCCCCAGGAATTTAACTTCCTGTGCGGGTCCCTGACACTTTGAGTCGGGTCTACGTGAGGCACCCACTAACACTTCTGCCCTAGTCATTCGCTGCTCTCCCGGCAACCAGAGGTTAATTTTTGCAGTGGGGCATGTTTTTACCACACCATCAATTCCTGTGAAGTTGACTCTGCGTCGGGTGGGATTTATACCTAGAAGTTGTGCTGTTTCGTTAGTGATTGCAGACATTTGGGCTCCGGTATCAATAATAAAATTTACCAATATCTTCCGGGGTCCAACAGGAATGACAATAACAGGTTCGGAGTCTTTATGAGAGCGCCATTGGATTGCTAGTACCTGCCCGACAGGGTTGCTCAGTGCCCTCCCCGGGGATAGGAGTGTTGTGGCTGGGACTCTGTCAAATCAATCAAGTTATGTTCCGGTGCAGAAGGCACAGTTTTCTCACGGCTTGGGGATTCTCTGGTTAGACTTTTCTCCCCAGCCGCATTATTCTTTCTAGGTAGAGATTGGACTAGCGTACGGAGATCTCCCGTAGGGTCACCGTGCAAGAATTGTCGGGGCACCCCTAATTGTAGGGCTTTACGCCACAACTCATTCCGGTCCTTATCAGGCTTAAACCTTCCCTCTGATTTAGGGTTTTGAGTGTGAGTTTGGACTTGGCGAACCTTTCGCGGGTGTTCGGAGGATTTCTCACTAGTTTGGCTGGCCCAGCCCATTCGGCGCCCATATTGATCTATTTCCTGTACATTCCAGGTGGGCATGTAGTGACGACGGCCCCGCCCATGAGCACCCCGAGCATCCCGTATACGATCTTGAGTGCGAACAAGGAACGGTTTCAGGCAACCGGGAAGACCACGGATGAGAGGGGCTAATCGATCGGGGTCGATAGGGGCTGACATTGGGGATTTCCGAAATTCCTCTCTGTCATACATGGCTTGCAGACAAGCTGCTTTCCGTACAGCCGCAAACAGATCAGAGTAGCCTGTAGCTCTAATCTCTAACGGCTCCCCCCTCTCTCGCGGATCCATACCCCCTGCCCAAAAGGCTGCTCGAGCGGTTAGGGAATAATTATGATCCCCAGGCATAGTGGTTAAAAACACTCCTGGTCCCCAAGAGTCTCCTGCTTCTTCCTCACTCAGCATAATTCTGCCCCCCCCTTCAGAAGAAACTCGCCACACGTACTCAACAGCTGACTCTTCTGGTCGCCTCGAATATTTCTCCCTTATTTTTGTTAACTCGGTTGGTGTCCATGGAACGGTACGCACAGTGGTGTGAATTTCATCACCATCATCAACTGCAGTTTCAGTTTTAACCAGAGGACGTAAAGGAAAAACTTGGGATTTCAAAGTAAAAGTCCTTTCCTCCTCATCTTCTTCGTCATCCTCACTATTAGACAAAAAAATCTCCGGTCTGGGTTCCGGAATTTGGATAACACATTAACTTACGAATCTGTTGGACCTGGGTCGAGGGCTGCATTTTATCTAAGAGCCCGGTCACCCTTTCAATAACATTTTAAGTTGGCGATTTTCACTCCCAAGTTGAGCATTCCGGTTTCCTAAACATTCATTCTCACTCACAAGCTTATCGACTTGAGTTCTTAATCTTTCTCCTGTCTCCTTTTGCAAGGCTAATGATGACTTCAGCACCTCATTCTCCGATTTCAGGGTTGCATATTCTACAGCTGAAATCAGATTAGGAGCGGGGGTTTCTCTAGCTTCTTGTTGTGCACAAGATAAACAGGCGCCTAACACAGCACAAATCACACCCTTGCCTTTCCCCGCTCTGAGCTTCTGTGAAACCCGACGCTCTTCAATACGTTCCACCACTTTCTCTTCATCCTTCCAAAATTTTTGGGCCCACTCCTTCCCACCCTGGGAAGGGGCACAATCATATTTTTGCAGCAGTTTATCCATGGCAATCCTGCCGACTACGCCAAATTCTGTTGCGTGAAACGGGGCCAAGCGGTTTTGGCAGAAGATAAACCCCCTTGCGTTCTAACACTCCTCACCGAGGTGGGAGGCCAGGTGCGGCTGGGTTTCAATTCTGAGTGATGCCCAATTCAGCACTATCAGCCCAATCGCGTTTACTATGTGTTAAACTATTACGATTTGGAGACACTAATAGTGGGCTGCACCTTCAGTCTAGTCGTGCTCCTGAACCAGCACGGCCTCTCTCAAGTTTTGGTCGCATTCAGTGAGAAAGCGAAACGACTAGCTACTGAAACAGTGCAGTTTATTTAAACAACAGATATACAGGTTCTTTAGGATTGCCGGTGATAAATACACTGTCTGCAAAGCACGTGCAAATAAAGACATTGTTAAATAGACAAACGCGCGACAAAATTATAAACGATACAGCCTGGCTATAAATGTAGGGTAGAGATTCTCTAGAGAAATTTCTAGAGTCCCCGAGAAAGCACTCGGTGTAATCAAAGTCTTACCCAAAGGCGTCCTTATGAGGGGGAAGAAAGGCTCAGCCCGTCGACTGATCCCAGAAAACAGCGGTGGGATTCTTCGCGATGGTGTCTTCCCAGACATTCCCCCTCTCGGGCTATTTTTATATTATTTTTTTAACTTCAAAGTGGAGTTTGAGTGACTTTAGTCATATGTACTTTTATTATGATTAATGTACTCAAGGAGGAGTGTTCACACCTCGGGGGCGGATAGCCTCCGGGATGGAGGTGTGTTTTGGTACATTGTGGTGAGCAAAGTTCGCACAAAAAGACAGCATTTCATCAACATTTGACGAAATGTTGGCTCGGGTGGCGTGTAAGCCGCTTATCAGTTCCGTAGTACCATCTCGTCCCCATATCTGCTATTCGTCACAAGGGAAGGCCACGGAACAAGCGCGTTCCGTTCCATCCCTCGTGTAGTTTCGCAAACAACCTTGTACAGGGAATCACAGCTGTTGCATTCTTCGTGTGCCAGCTGCGGCTGTATTCTACCTCAGAAGCCTCTTGATTTTATGACTTTCCTTAATGTGTGAACAATGCTGTATTTTTGTATTCTTGGCCAATTTAGTAATTATTCCACAAGAACACACATTGGTTGCCGATTTATCAACGGGTCTAATCACCACAGGCCAACTGTAATTAAAACCATCTATGTAGACTCTACCAAAGCGGACAAATACAACACTGATTGTTACAAAATTATGGAGCCAAATTCAGATTGCTGGCACAATTTCACTTTCATCAAACCTACAGTAGTGTACTGTATTTGGGGCTACAAGGGCACAGAATTGTTATTTGAATTTATGATTGACTCAAATACACCTGAACTTGCTGAAATGAATCCAGAACCTACACCCCACAAACTCTCAAAGGCTCTCTCTTCTAAGAGAAAAAAAAAAAACACCTCTCTCTTTTCTAAGCCCTCCATTAGACTAACTCCTTACATTTTCAACATTGGCCCTTACGTTATTAAACACACACAGGTCAACAACAGGTACTGTTTAATCCCACATATTCCCTCAAACGAGCAGAATTGTCAATGCAGATTAAAATCTCTGCGATCAAACCCACCTGCTTACCATTCCTGAGTACATCTTATGCAGAATGGTCAGCATGGTTACGCAAACGAACTCTTGCCACTTCACACGGACGGAAGAGGGATGCGACTGGTATCTTAGGAACAGGCCTGGGAGTCTTGAATAGTATAGATGCTGAGATACTTGCCAACAAACTAGTCACAACCGCTACTGATCTGGACAAATTAAGACGTCCCCTACAGTCCTCTCTATTAGCATTGGGAAACCACCAACGGCTTTTATCGAATATATTGCCTCAATGGGAAGAAACGGGTGAAAAAGACCATCAGCTGATCACAGATGCACTTGGTACAACTCAAACCAATGTTTCCTTGGCTCTTAGTTGTATCCAAGCCCAATTGTGGATGCAATCTATGACAGCCGCAATCATAAGGGAAGGTGAAGAAGGCACCTTGCCCACCGAAATTCGAAAAGTAATATGGGATAACACAATTGAATTTGAGAAAAAATTTCAGTCCAGGTGTTATCTGGTTAATTTCACCTACGATCCCACTGAGAGCAAAGCCACAGCTTTTGTCTTAACGATACGCAATGCCTCAGTATCCACCATATACCCAATCATCGCACTGGGGTTGAATCACCAAGGAGCTCTACTCTATCCAACACAGCACAGAGGTTGGGCACGACAAAATGAGACTAAATGGCAAACTGCTGATGTTGACGCATGCGTTTCACGAGACCAACAAGGATTCTTTTGTGAGAGTAATACTCTCAAAGCACAAGACCTTTGTCTTGACACCAACCAGAATGCTTGTCACTTTGAGACACATCCCGATGAAACCCCAGAGACTGTGCTTGACTATATTGGGAAAGGGTGCGTTAGCATGAGGTCTCCCTGTAGTCTTGTATTCAGAGATGACATAGTAATCACTCAAATCTTTGTGTTTGAACTTTACTAACACAAAGTTACGGGATGCGACTTCAATTATTAAGCTCCTGTTACGTCTTTTCAATTGCTACAACCTAATTATACGTTGATTCGAGATTGTTGCCTGCCCCTATCGGAATGAATCTCTCCCTGGTGAAGAAGCTGCTAAAACACAATGAATTGAAGCGACTCTTGAAAGAGGCCCAAGAAAATAGACAGACAACTTTGATTACCGTCCATCATCAGGTTGAAGAAATACACCAAGCGTTGGAAAGAGTGAAGAGAGGCGAAGGACATAGATGGGGAGATCCTCTTTTTGGATGGTCACCGACAGTTACAGGACTTTATAACAAGATGCTTCACTCTGTTGTTGTTTTACTAATACTCACTGTATTGTGCTTTGCTTAGACAATTGTTTTGCATGTTAGACTTTGGATTATGATGAAAAGTTTAAATCGCTTGATCACTCCGCGAGAAGGATTTCCACTTGATATCCCTCACCACAAGAACACATGTGATCTTTCTTATCAGTGTTGAGTACGTCGACCTTGACTGACTGTAGACAAAGTTTTCCCTGCTGGCTCTTTGGGCGGGGGACCCATCTCCAGCCGTATGGCCATTTTTGTGCCTGGCGTGGCGCCAAGTGGGAAAGGGTGGTGTCGAGGCTGAAGGCAGCAGGAAAGCCCACAGCCCCCAGGTCTGTGGGGCCAAGCAAGCGGTTCCCAAAGAAATTTAGAACAAGGCATAGTTTTCCCTGCTGGCTCCTTCAGCGGGGAACCCATCTCCAGCCGTATGGCCATTTTTGTGCCTGGCGCGGCGCCAAGCGGGAAAGGGTGGTGTCGAGGCTGAAGGCAGCAGGAAAGCCCGCAGCCCCCAGGTCTGTGGGGCTACGCAAGCGGTTCCCAAAGAGCTTTAGAACAAGGCATAGTTTTCCCTGCTGGCTCTTTGGGCGGGGGACCCATCTCCAGCCGTATGGCCATTTTTGTGCCTGGCGCGGCGCCAAGTGGGAAAGGGTGGTGTCGAGTCTGAAGGCAGCAGGAAATCCCGCAGCCCCCAGGTCTGTGGGGCTACGCAAGCGGTTCCCAAAGAGCTTTAGAACAAGGCATAGTTTTCCCTGCTGGCTCTTTGGGCATGGGACCCATCTCCAGCCGTATGGCCATTTTTGAGCCTGGCGCGGCGCCAAGTGGGAAAGGGTGGTGTCGAGGCTGAAGGCAGCAGGAAAGCCCGCAGCCCCCAGGTCTGTGGGGCTACGCAAGCGGTTCTGAAAGAGCTTTAGAACAAGGCATAGTTTTCCCTGCTGGCTCCTTGGGCGGGGGACCCATCTCCAGCCATAGGCCATTTTTGTGACTGACGCAGTGCCAAGTGGGAAAGGGTGCTGTCGAGGCTGAAGGCAGCAAGAAAGCCTGCAGCCCCCAGGTCTGGGGGCTACGCAAGCGGTTCTGAAAGAGGTTTAGAACAAGGCATAGTTTTCCCTGCTGGCTCTTTGGGCATGGGACCCATCTCCAGCCGTATAGCTATTTTTGTGCCTGGCGCGGCGCCAAGTGGGAAAGGGTGTTGTCGAGGCTGAAGGCAGCAGGAAAGCCCGCAGCCCCCAGGTCTGTGGGGCTACGCAAGCGGTTCCCAAAGAGCTTTAGAACAAGGCATAGTTTTCCCTGCTGGCTCTTTGGGCGGGGCACCCATCTCCAGCCGTATGGCCATTTTTGTGCCTGGCGCGGCGCCAAGTGGGAAAGGGTGGTGTCGAGGCTGAAGGCAGCAGGAGAGCCTGCAGCCCCCAGGTCTGTGGGGCTATCCAAGCGGTTCACAAAGAGCTTTAGAACAAGGCATAGTTTTCCCTGCTGACTCTTTGGGTGGGGGACCCATCTCCAGCCGTATGGCCACTTTTGAGCCTGGCGCGGCGCCAAGTGGGAAAGGGTGGCTTTGAGGCTGAAGGCAGCAGGAAAGCCCGCAGCCCCCAGGTCTGTGGGGCTACGCAAGCGGTTCCCAAAGAGCTTTAGAACAAGGCATAGTTTTCCCTGCTGGCTCCTTGGGCAGGGGACCCATCTCCAGCCATAGGCCATTTTTGTGACTGACGCGGTGCCAAGTGGGAAAGTGTGCTGTCGAGGCTGAAGGCAGCAAGAAAGCCTGCAGCCCCCAGGTCTGGGGGCTACGCAAGCGGTTCTGAAAGAGCTTTAGAACAAGGCATAGTTTTCCCTGCTGGTTCTTTGGGCATGGGACCCATCTCCAGCCGTATAGCTATTTTTGTGCCTGGCGCGGCGCCAAGTGGGAAAGGGTGTTGTCGAGGCTGAAGGCAGCAGGAAAGCCCGCAGCCCCCAGGTCTGTGGGGCTACGCAAGCGGTTCCCAAAGAGCTTTAGAACAAGGCATAGTTTTCCCTGCTGGCTCTTTGGGCGGGGCACCCATCTCCAGCCATAGGCCATTTTTGAGCCTGGCGCGGTGCCAAGTGGGAAAGGGTGGTTTTGAGGCTGAAGGCAGCAGCAAAGCCTGCAGCCCCCAGGTCTGTGGGGCTACGCAAGCGGTTCCCAAAGAGCTTTAGAACAAGGCATAGTTTTCCCTGCTGGCTCTTTGGGCATGGGACCCATCTCCATCCATAGGCCATTTTTGTGCCTGACGCGGTGCCAAAAGGGAAAGTGTGCTGTCGAGGCTGAAGGCAGCAAGAAAGCCTGCAGCCCCCAGGTCTGTGGGGCCAAGCAAGCGGTTCCCAAAGAGCTTTAGAACAAGGCATAGTTTTCCCTGCTGGCTCCTTGGGCAGGGGACCCATCTCCAGCCGTATGGCCATTTGTGTGCGTGCGAGGCACCTAGTGGGAAAGGGTGTTGTCTAGGCTGAAGGCAGCAGGAAAGCCCACAGGCCCAAGATCTGTTGGGCTACGCATGCGGTTCCCAAAGAGCTTTAGAACAAGGCATAGTTTTCCCTGCTGGCTCTTTGGGCGGGGGACCCATCTCCAGCCGTATGGACATTTTTGTGCCTGGCGTGGCGCCAAGTGGGAAAGGGTGGCTTTGAGGCTGAAGGCAGCAGGAAAGTCCGCAGCCCCCAGGTCTGTTGGGCTACGCAAGTGGTTCCCAAAGAGATTTAGAACAAGGCATAGTTTTCCCTGCTGGCTCTTTGGGCGGGGGACCCATCTCCAGCCGTATGGCCATTTTTGTGCCTGGCGTAGCGCCAAGTGGGAAAGGGTGGCTTTGAGGCTGAAGGCAGCAGGAAAGCCTGCAGCCCCCAGGTCTGTGGGGCTACGCAAGCGGTTCCCAAAGAGCTTTAGAACAAGGCATAGTTTTCCCTGCTTGTTCGTTGGGCGGGGGACCCATCTCCAGCCATAGGCCATTTTTGTGCCTGGCGCGGCGCCAAGTGGGAAAGGGTGGTGTCGAGGCTGAAGGCAGCAGGAAAGCCCGCAGCCCCCAGGTCTGTGGGGCTACGCAAGTGGTTCCCAAAGAGCTTTAGAACAAGGCATAGTTTTCCCTGCTGGCTCTTTGGGCGGGGGACCCATCTCCAGCCGTATGGCCATTTTTGTGCCTGGCGCAGTGCCAAGTGGGAAAGGGTGGTGTCGAGGCTGAAGGCAGCAGGAAAGCCTGCAGCCCCCAGGTCTGTGGCGCTACGCAAGCGGTTCCCAAAGAGCTTTAGAACAAGGCATAGTTTTCCCTGCTGGCTCTTTGGGCGGGGGACCCATCTCCAGCCGTATGGCCATTTTTGTGCCTGGCGTGGCGCCAAGTGGGAAAGGGTGGCTTTGAGGCTGAAGGCAGGAGCAAAGCCTGCAGCCCCCAGGTCTGTGGGGCTACGCAAGCGGTTCTGAAAGAGCTTTAGAACAAGGCATAGTTTTCCCTGCTGGCTCCTTGGGCGGGGGACCCATCTCCAGCCATAGGCCATTTTTGTAACTGACGCGGTGCCAAGTGGGAAAGTGTGCTGTCGAGGCTGAAGGCAGCAAGAAAGCCTGCAGCCCCCAGGTCTGGGGGCTACGCACGCGGTTCTGAAAGAGCTTTAGAACAAGGCATAGTTTTCCCTGCTGGCTCTTTGGGCATGGGACCCATATCCAGCCGTATAGCTATTTTTGTGCCTGGCGCGGCGCCAAGTGGGAAAGGGTGTTGTCGAGGCTGAAGGCAGCAGGAAAGCCCGCAGCCCCCAGGTCTGTGGGGCTACGCAAGCGGTTCCCAAAGAGCTTTAGAACAAGGCATAGTTTTCCCTGCTGGCTCTTTGGGCGGGGCACCAATCTCCAGCCATAGGCCATTTTTGTGCCTGGCGCGGCGCCAAGTGGGAAAGGGTGGTGTCGAGGCTGAAGGCAGCAGGAGAGCCTGCAGCCCCCAGGTCTGTGGGGCTACGCAAGCGGTTCCCAAAGAGCTTTAGAACAAGGCATAGTTTTCCCTGCTGGCTCTTTGGGCATGGGACCCATCTCCATCCATAGGCCATTTTTGTGCCTGACGCGGTGCCAAAAGGGAAAGTGTGCTGTCGAGGCTGAAGGCAGCAAGAAAGCCTGCAGCCCCCAGGTCTGTGGGGCCAAGCAAGCGGTTCCCAAAGAGCTTTAGAACAAGGCATAGTTTTCCCTGCTGGCTCCTTGGGCAGGGGACCCATCTCCAGCCGTATGGCCATTTGTGTGCGTGCGAGGCACCTAGTGGGAAAGGGTGTTGTCTAGGCTGAAGGCAGCAGGAAAGCCCACAGGCCCAAGATCTGTTGGGCTACGCATGCGGTTCCCAAAGAGCTTTAGAACAAGGCATAGTTTTCCCTGCTGGCTCTTTCGGCGGGGGATCCATCTCCAGCCGTATGGCCATTTTTGTGCCTGGCGTGGCGCCAAGTGGGAAAGGGTGGCTTTGAGGCTGAAGGCAGCAGGAAAGCCCGCAGCCCCCAGGTCTGTTGGGCTACGCAAGTGGTTCCCAAAGAGCTTTAGAACAAGGCATAGTTTTCCCTGCTGGCTCTTTGGGCGGTGGACCCATCTCCAGCCGTATGGCCATTTTTGTGCCTGGCGTAGCGCCAAGTGGGAAAGGGTGGCTTTGAGGCTGAAGGCAGCAGGAAAGCCTGCAGCCCCCAGGTCTGTGGGGCTACGCAAGCGGTTCCCAAAGAGCTTTAGAACAAGGCATAGTTTTCCCTGCTTGTTCGTTGGGCGGGGGACCCATCTCCAGCCATAGGCCATTTTTGTGCCTAGCGCGGCGCCAAGTGGGAAAGGGTGGTGTCGAGGCTGAAGGCAGCAGGAAAGCCCGCAGCCCCCAGGTCTGTGGGGCTACGCAAGTGGTTCCCAAAGAGCTTTAGAACAAGGCATAGTTTTCCCTGCTGGCTCTTTGGGCGGGGGACCCATCTCCAGCCGTATGGCCATTTTTGTGCCTGGCGCAGTGCCAAGTGGGAAAGGGTGGTGTCGAGGCTGAAGGCAGCAGGAAAGCCTGCAGCCCCCAGGTCTGTGGCGCTACGCATGCGGTTCCCAAAGAGCTTTAGAACAAGGCATAGTTTTCCCTGCTGGCTCTTTGGGCGGGGGACCCATCTCCAGCCGTATGGCCATTTTTGTGCCTGGCGTGGCGCCAAGTGGGAAAGGGTGGCTTTGAGGCTGAAGGCAGCAGGAAAGCCCGCAGCCCCCAGGTCTGTTGGGCTACGCAAGTGGTTCCCAAAGAGATTTAGAACAAGGCATAGTTTTCCCTGCTGGCTCTTTGGGCGGGGGACCCATCTCCAGCCGTATGGCCATTTTTGTGCCTGGCGTAGCGCCAAGTGGGAAAGGGTGGCTTTGAGGCTGAAGGCAGGAGCAAAGCCTGCAGCCCCCAGGTCTGTGGGGCTACGCAAGCGGTTCCCAAAGAGCTTTAGAACAAGGCATAGTTTTCCCTGCTGGCTCTTTGGGCGGGGGACCCATCTCCAGCCATAGGCCATTTTTGTGCCTGGCGCAGTGCCAAGTGGGAAAGGGTGGTGTCGAGGCTGAAGGCAGCAGGAAAGCCCGCAGCCCCCAGGTCTGTGGGGCTACGCAAGTGGTTCCCAAAGAGCTTTAGAACAAGGCATAGTTTTCCCTGCTGGCTCTTTGGGCGGGGGACCCATCTCCAGCCGTATGGCCATTTTTGTGCCTGGCGCAGTGCCAAGTGGGAAAGGGTGGTGTCGAGGCTGAAGGCAGCAGGAAAGCCTGCAGCCCCCAGGTCTGTGGCGCTACGCAAGTGGTTCCCAAAGAGCTTTAGAACAAGGCATAGTTTTCCCTGCTGGCTCTTTGGGCGGGGGACCCATCTCCAGCCGTATGGGCATTTTTGTGCCTGGCGCGGCGCCAAGTGGGAAAGGGTGGTGTCGAGGCTGAAGGCAGCAGGAAAGCCCGCAGCCCCCAGGTCTGTGGGGCTACGCAAGCGGTTCCCAAAGAGCTTTAGAACAAGGCATAGTTTTCCCTGCTGGCTCTTTGGGCAGGGGACCCATCTCCAGCCATAGGCCATTTTTGTGCCTGGCGCGGGACCAAGTGGGAAAGGGTGGCTTTGAGTCTGAAGGCAGCAGGAGAGCCTGCAGCCCCCAGGTCTGTGGGGCTACGCAAGCGGTTCCCAAAGAAATTTAGAACAAGGCATAGTTTTCCCTGCTGGCTCTTTGGGCGGGGGACCCATCTCCTGCCGTATGGCCATTTTTGTGCCTGGCGCGGGGCCAAGTGGGAAAGGGTGGTGTCGAGGCTGAAGGCAGCAGCAAAGCCCGCAGCCCCCAGGTCTGTGGGGCCAAGCAAGCGGTTCCCAAAGAGCTTTAGAACAAGGCATAGTTTTCCCTGCTGGCTCTTAGGGCGGGGGACCCATCTCCAGCCGTATGGCCATTTTTGTGCCTGGCGCGGTGCGTAGTGGGAAAGGGTGGTTTTGAGGCTGAAGGCAGCAGGAAAGCCCGCAGCCCCCAGGTCTGTGGGGCCAAGCAAGCGGTTCCCAAAGAGCTTTAGAACAAGGCATAGTTTTCCCTGCTGGCTCTTTGGGCATGGGACCCAGCTCCAGCCATAGGCCATTTTTGTGCCTGGCGCGGCGCCAAGTGGGAAAGGGTGGTTTTGAGGCTGAAGGCAGCAGCAAAGCCCGCAGCCCCCAGGTCTGTGGGGCTACGCAAGCGGTTCCCAAAGAGCTTTAGAACAAGGCATAGTTTTCCCTGCTGGCTCTTTGGGCGGGGGACACATCTCCAGCCATAGGCCATTTTTGTGCCTGGCGCGGCGCCAAGTGGGAAAGTGTGCTGTCGAGGCTGAAGGCAGCAAGAAAGCCTGCAGCCCCCAGGTCTGGGGGCTACGCAAGCGGTTCCCAAAGAGCTTTAGAACAAGGCATAGTTTTCCCTGCTGGCTCTTTGGGCGGGGCACCCATCTCCAGCCGTATGGCCATTTTTGTGCCTGGCGCGGCGCCAAGTGGGAAAGGGTGGTGTCGAGTCTGAAGGCAGCAGGAAATCCCGCAGCCCCCAGGTCTGTGGGGCTACGCAAGCGGTTCCCAAAGAGCTTTAGAACAAGGCATAGTTTTCCCTGCTGGTTGTTAGGGCATGGGACCCATCTCCAGCCATAGGCCATTTTTGTGCCTGGCGCGGCGCCAAGTGGGAAAGGGTGGTGTCGAGGCTGAAGGCAGCAGGAGAGCCTGCAGCCCCCAGGTCTGTGGGGCTATCCAAGCGGTTCACAAAGAGCTTTAGAACAAGGCATAGTTTTCCCTGCTGACTCTTTGGGTGGGGGACCCATCTCCAGCCGTATGGCCATTTTTGAGCCTGGCGCGGCGCCAAGTGGGAAAGGGTGGTGTCGAGGCTGAAGGCAGCAGGAAAGCCCGCAGCCCCCAGGTCTGTGGGGCTACGCAAGCGGTTCCCAAAGAGCTTTAGAACAAGGCATAGTTTTCCCTGCTGGCTCCTTGGGCAGGGGACCCATCTCCAGCCATAGGCCATTTTTGTGACTGACGCGGTGCCAAGTGGGAAAGTGTGCTGTCGAGGCTGAAGGCAGCAAGAAAGCCTGCAGCCACCAGGTCTGGGGGCTACGCAAGCGGTTCTGAAAGAGCTTTAGAACAAGGCATAGTTTTCCCTGCTGGCTCTTTGGGCATGGGACCCATCTCCAGCCGTATAGCTATTTTTGTGCCTGGCGCGGCGCCAAGTGGGAAAGGGTGTTGTCGAGGCTGAAGGCAGCAGGAAAGCCCGCAGCCCCCAGGTCTGTGGGGCTACGCAAGCGGTTCCCAAAGAGCTTTAGAACAAGGCATAGTTTTCCCTGCTGGGTCTTTGGGCGGGGCACCCATCTCCAGCCATAGGCCATTTTTGTGCCTGGCGCGGTGCCAAGTGGGAAAGGGTGGTTTTGAGGCTGAAGGCAGCAGCAAAGCCTGCAGCCCCCAGGTCTGTGGGGCTACGCAAGCGGTTCCCAAAGAGCTTTAGAACAAGGCATAGTTTTCCCTGCTGGCTCTTTGGGCATGGGACCCATCTCCATCCATAGGCCATTTTTGTGCCTGACGCGGTGCCAAAAGGGAAAGTGTGCTGTCGAGGCTGAAGGCAGCAAGAAAGCCTGCAGCCCCCACGTCTGTGGGGCCAAGCAAGCGGTTCCCAAAGAGCTTTAGAACAAGGCATAGTTTTCCCTGCTGGCTCCTTGGGCAGGGGACCCATCTCCAGCCGTATGGCCATTTGTGTGCGTGCGAGGCACCTAGTGGGAAAGGGTGTTGTCTAGGCTGAAGGCAGCAGGAAAGCCCACAGGCCCAAGATCTGTTGGGCTACGCATGCGGTTCCCAAAGAGCTTTAGAACAAGGCATAGTTTTCCCTGCTGGCTCTTTCGGCGGGGGATCCATCTCCAGCCGTATGGCCATTTTTGTGCCTGGCGTGGCGCCAAGTGGGAAAGGGTGGCTTTGAGGCTGAAGGCAGCAGGAAAGCCCGCAGCCCCCAGGTCTGTTGGGCTACGCAAGTGGTTCCCAAAGAGCTTTAGAACAAGGCATAGTTTTCCCTGCTGGCTCTTTGGGCGGTGGACCCATCTCCAGCCGTATGGCCATTTTTGTGCCTGGCGTAGCGCCAAGTGGGAAAGGGTGGCTTTGAGGCTGAAGGCAGCAGGAAAGCCTGCAGCCCCCAGGTCTGTGGGGCTACGCAAGCGGTTCCCAAAGAGCTTTAGAACAAGGCATAGTTTTCCCTGCTTGTTCGTTGGGCGGGGGACCCATCTCCAGCCATAGGCCATTTTTGTGCCTAGCGCGGCGCCAAGTGGGAAAGGGTGGTGTCGAGGCTGAAGGCAGCAGGAAAGCCCGCAGCCCCCAGGTCTGTGGGGCTACGCAAGTGGTTCCCAAAGAGCTTTAGAACAAGGCATAGTTTTCCCTGCTGGCTCTTTGGGCGGGGGACCCATCTCCAGCCGTATGGCCATTTTTGTGCCTGGCGCAGTGCCAAGTGGGAAAGGGTGGTGTCGAGGCTGAAGGCAGCAGGAAAGCCTGCAGCCCCCAGGTCTGTGGCGCTACGCATGCGGTTCCCAAAGAGCTTTAGAACAAGGCATAGTTTTCCCTGCTGGCTCTTTGGGCGGGGGACCCATCTCCAGCCGTATGGCCATTTTTGTGCCTGGCGTGGCGCCAAGTGGGAAAGGGTGGCTTTGAGGCTGAAGGCAGCAGGAAAGCCCGCAGCCCCCAGGTCTGTTGGGCTACGCAAGTGGTTCCCAAAGAGATTTAGAACAAGGCATAGTTTTCCCTGCTGGCTCTTTGGGCGGGGGACCCATCTCCAGCCGTATGGCCATTTTTGTGCCTGGCGTAGCGCCAAGTGGGAAAGGGTGGCTTTGAGGCTGAAGGCAGGAGCAAAGCCTGCAGCCCCCAGGTCTGTGGGGCTACGCAAGCGGTTCCCAAAGAGCTTTAGAACAAGGCATAGTTTTCCCTGCTGGCTCTTTGGGCGGGGGACCCATCTCCAGCCATAGGCCATTTTTGTGCCTGGCGCAGTGCCAAGTGGGAAAGGGTGGTGTCGAGGCTGAAGGCAGCAGGAAAGCCCGCAGCCCCCAGGTCTGTGGGGCTACGCAAGTGGTTCCCAAAGAGCTTTAGAACAAGGCATAGTTTTCCCTGCTGGCTCTTTGGGCGGGGGACCCATCTCCAGCCGTATGGCCATTTTTGTGCCTGGCGCAGTGCCAAGTGGGAAAGGGTGGTGTCGAGGCTGAAGGCAGCAGGAAAGCCTGCAGCCCCCAGGTCTGTGGCGCTACGCAAGTGGTTCCCAAAGAGCTTTAGAACAAGGCATAGTTTTCCCTGCTGGCTCTTTGGGCGGGGGACCCATCTCCAGCCGTATGGGCATTTTTGTGCCTGGCGCGGCGCCAAGTGGGAAAGGGTGGTGTCGAGGCTGAAGGCAGCAGGAAAGCCCGCAGCCCCCAGGTCTGTGGGGCTACGCAAGCGGTTCCCAAAGAGCTTTAGAACAAGGCATAGTTTTCCCTGCTGGCTCTTTGGGCAGGGGACCCATCTCCAGCCATAGGCCATTTTTGTGCCTGGCGCGGGACCAAGTGGGAAAGGGTGGCTTTGAGTCTGAAGGCAGCAGGAGAGCCTGCAGCCCCCAGGTCTGTGGGGCTACGCAAGCGGTTCCCAAAGAAATTTAGAACAAGGCATAGTTTTCCCTGCTGGCTCTTTGGGCGGGGGACCCATCTCCTGCCGTATGGCCATTTTTGTGCCTGGCGCGGGGCCAAGTGGGAAAGGGTGGTGTCGAGGCTGAAGGCAGCAGCAAAGCCCGCAGCCCCCAGGTCTGTGGGGCCAAGCAAGCGGTTCCCAAAGAGCTTTAGAACAAGGCATAGTTTTCCCTGCTGGCTCTTAGGGCGGGGGACCCATCTCCAGCCGTATGGCCATTTTTGTGCCTGGCGCGGTGCGTAGTGGGAAAGGGTGGTTTTGAGGCTGAAGGCAGCAGGAAAGCCCGCAGCCCCCAGGTCTGTGGGGCCAAGCAAGCGGTTCCCAAAGAGCTTTAGAACAAGGCATAGTTTTCCCTGCTGGCTCTTTGGGCATGGGACCCAGCTCCAGCCATAGGCCATTTTTGTGCCTGGCGCGGCGCCAAGTGGGAAAGGGTGGTTTTGAGGCTGAAGGCAGCAGCAAAGCCCGCAGCCCCCAGGTCTGTGGGGCTACGCAAGCGGTTCCCAAAGAGCTTTAGAACAAGGCATAGTTTTCCCTGCTGGCTCTTTGGGCGGGGGACACATCTCCAGCCATAGGCCATTTTTGTGCCTGGCGCGGCGCCAAGTGGGAAAGTGTGCTGTCGAGGCTGAAGGCAGCAAGAAAGCCTGCAGCCCCCAGGTCTGGGGGCTACGCAAGCGGTTCCCAAAGAGCTTTAGAACAAGGCATAGTTTTCCCTGCTGGCTCTTTGGGCGGGGCACCCATCTCCAGCCGTATGGCCATTTTTGTGCCTGGCGCGGCGCCAAGTGGGAAAGGGTGGTGTCGAGTCTGAAGGCAGCAGGAAATCCCGCAGCCCCCAGGTCTGTGGGGCTACGCAAGCGGTTCCCAAAGAGCTTTAGAACAAGGCATAGTTTTCCCTGCTGGTTGTTAGGGCATGGGACCCATCTCCAGCCATAGGCCATTTTTGTGCCTGGCGCGGCGCCAAGTGGGAAAGGGTGGTGTCGAGGCTGAAGGCAGCAGGAGAGCCTGCAGCCCCCAGGTCTGTGGGGCTATCCAAGCGGTTCACAAAGAGCTTTAGAACAAGGCATAGTTTTCCCTGCTGACTCTTTGGGTGGGGGACCCATCTCCAGCCGTATGGCCATTTTTGAGCCTGGCGCGGCGCCAAGTGGGAAAGGGTGGTGTCGAGGCTGAAGGCAGCAGGAAAGCCCGCAGCCCCCAGGTCTGTCGGGCTACGCAAGCGGTTCCCAAAGAGCTTTAGAACAAGGCATAGTTTTCCCTGCTGGCTCCTTGGGCAGGGGACCCATCTCCAGCCATAGGCCATTTTTGTGACTGACGCGGTGCCAAGTGGGAAAGTGTGCTGTCGAGGCTGAAGGCAGCAAGAAAGCCTGCAGCCACCAGGTCTGGGGGCTACGCAAGCGGTTCTGAAAGAGCTTTAGAACAAGGCATAGTTTTCCCTGCTGGCTCTTTGGGCATGGGACCCATCTCCAGCCGTATAGCTATTTTTGTGCCTGGCGCGGCGCCAAGTGGGAAAGGGTGTTGTCGAGGCTGAAGGCAGCAGGAAAGCCCGTAGCCCCCAGGTCTGTGGGGCTACGCAAGCGGTTCCCAAAGAGCTTTAGAACAAGGCATAGTTTTCCCTGCTGGCTCTTTGGGCGGGGCACCCATCTCCAGCCATAGGCCATTTTTGTGCCTGGCGCGGTGCCAAGTGGGAAAGGGTGGTTTTGAGGCTGAAGGCAGCAGCAAAGCCTGCAGCCCCCAGGTCTGTGGGGCTACGGAAGCGGTTCCCAAAGAGCTTTAGAACAAGGCATAGTTTTCCCTGCTGGCTCTTTGGGCATGGGACCCATCTCCATCCATAGGCCATTTTTGTGCCTGACGCGGTGCCAAAAGGGAAAGTGTGCTGTCGAGGCTGAAGGCAGCAAGAAAGCCTGCAGCCCCCAGGTCTGTGGGGCCAAGCAAGCGGTTCCCAAAGAGCTTTAGAACAAGGCATAGTTTTCCCTGCTGGCTCCTTGGGCAGGGGACCCATCTCCAGCCGTATGGCCATTTGTGTGCGTGGCGAGGCACCTAGTGGGAAAGGGTGTTGTCTAGGCTGAAGGCAGCAGGAAAGCCCACAGGCCCAAGATCTGTTGGGCTACGCATGCGGTTCCCAAAGAGCTTTAGAACAAGGCATAGTTTTCCCTGCTGGCTCTTTGGGCGGGGGACCCATCTCCAGCCGTATGGCCATTTTTGTGCCTGGCGTGGCGCCAAGTGGGAAAGGGTGGTGTCGAGGCTGAAGGCAGCAGGAAAGCCCGCAGCCCCAAGGTCTGTTGGGCTACGCAAGTGGTTCCCAAAGAGATTTAGAACAAGGCATAGTTTTCCCTGCTGGCTCTTTGGGCGGGGGACCCATCTCCAGCCGTATGGCCATTTTTGTGCCTGGCGTAGCTCCAAGTGGGAAAGGGTGGCTTTGAGGCTGAAGGCAGCAGGAAAGCCTGCAGCCCCCAGGTCTGTGGGGCTACGCAAGCGGTTCCCAAAGAGCTTTAGAACAAGGCATAGTTTTCCCTGCTTGTTCGTTGGGCGGGGGACCCATCTCCCGCCATAGGCCATTTTTGTGCCTGGCGCGGCGCCAAGTGGGAAAGGGTGGTTTTGAGGCTGAAGGCAGCAGCAAAGGCTCCAGCCCCCAGGTCTGTGGGGCTACGCAAGCGGTTCCCAAAGAGCTTTAGAACAAGGCATAGTTTTCCCTGCTGGCTCTTTGGGCAGGGGACCCATCTCCAGCCATAGGCCATTTTTGTGCCTGGCGCGGGACCAAGTGGGAAAGGGTGGCTTTGAGTCTGAAGGCAGCAGGAGAGCCTGCAGCCCCCAGGTCTGTGGGGCTACGCAAGCGGTTCCCAAAGAAATTTAGAACAAGGCATAGTTTTCCCTGCTGGCTCTTTGGGCGGGGGACCCATCTCCTGCCGTATGGCCATTTTTGTGCCTGGCGCGGGGCCAAGTGGGAAAGGGTGGTGTCGAGGCTGAAGGCAGCAGCAAAGCCCGCAGCCCCCAGGTCTGTGGGGCCAAGCAAGCGGTTCCCAAAGAGCTTTAGAACAAGGCATAGTTTTCCCTGCTGGCTCTTTGGGCGGGGGACCCATCTCCAGCCGTATGGCCATTTTTGTGCCTGGCGCGGTGCGTAGTGGGAAAGGGTGGTTTTGAGGCTGAAGGCAGCAGGAAAGCCCGCAGCCCCCAGGTCTGTGGGGCCAAGCAAGCGGTTCCCAAAGAGCTTTAGAACAAGGCATAGTTTTCCCTGCTGGCTCTTTGGGCATGGGACCCAGCTCCAGCCATAGGCCATTTTTGTGCCTGGCGCGGCGCCAAGTGGGAAAGGGTGGTTTTGAGGCTGAAGGCAGCAGCAAAGCCCGCAGCCCCCAGGTCTGTGGGGCTACGCAAGCGGTTCCCAAAGAGCTTTAGAACAAGGCATAGTTTTCCCTGCTGGCTCTTTGGGCGGGGGACACATCTCCAGCCATAGGCCATTTTTGTGCCTGGCGCGGCGCCAAGTGGGAAAGTGTGCTGTCGAGGCTGAAGGCAGCAAGAAAGCCTGCAGCCCCCAGGTCTGGGGGCTACGCAAGCGGTTCCCAAAGAGCTTTAGAACAAGGCATAGTTTTCCCTGCTGGCTCTTTGGGCGGGGCACCCATCTCCAGCCGTATGGCCATTTTTGTGCCTGGCGCGGCGCCAAGTGGGAAAGGGTGGTGTCGAGTCTGAAGGCAGCAGGAAATCCCGCAGCCCCCAGGTCTGTGGGGCTACGCAAGCGGTTCCCAAAGAGCTTTAGAACAAGGCATAGTTTTCCCTGCTGGTTGTTAGGGCATGGGACCCATCTCCAGCCATAGGCCATTTTTGTGCCTGGCGCGGCGCCAAGTGGGAAAGGGTGGTGTCGAGGCTGAAGGCAGCAGGAGAGCCTGCAGCCCCCAGGTCTGTGGGGCTATCCAAGCGGTTCACAAAGAGCTTTAGAACAAGGCATAGTTTTCCCTGCTGACTCTTTGGGTGGGGGACCCATCTCCAGCCGTATGGCCATTTTTGAGCCTGGCGCGGCGCCAAGTGGGAAAGGGTGGTGTCGAGGCTGAAGGCAGCAGGAAAGCCCGCAGCCCCCAGGTCTGTCGGGCTACGCAAGCGGTTCCCAAAGAGCTTTAGAACAAGGCATAGTTTTCCCTGCTGGCTCCTTGGGCAGGGGACCCATCTCCAGCCATAGGCCATTTTTGTGACTGACGCGGTGCCAAGTGGGAAAGTGTGCTGTCGAGGCTGAAGGCAGCAAGAAAGCCTGCAGCCACCAGGTCTGGGGGCTACGCAAGCGGTTCTGAAAGAGCTTTAGAACAAGGCATAGTTTTCCCTGCTGGCTCTTTGGGCATGGGACCCATCTCCAGCCGTATAGCTATTTTTGTGCCTGGCGCGGCGCCAAGTGGGAAAGGGTGTTGTCGAGGCTGAAGGCAGCAGGAAAGCCCGTAGCCCCCAGGTCTGTGGGGCTACGCAAGCGGTTCCCAAAGAGCTTTAGAACAAGGCATAGTTTTCCCTGCTGGCTCTTTGGGCGGGGCACCCATCTCCAGCCATAGGCCATTTTTGTGCCTGGCGCGAAGCCAAGTGGGAAAGGGTGGTTTTGAGGCTGAAGGCAGCAGCAAAGCCTGCAGCCCCCAGGTCTGTGGGGCTACGGAAGCGGTTCCCAAAGAGCTTTAGAACAAGGCATAGTTTTCCCTGCTGGCTCTTTGGGCATGGGACCCATCTCCATCCATAGGCCATTTTTGTGCCTGACGCGGTGCCAAAAGGGAAAGTGTGCTGTCGAGGCTGAAGGCAGCAAGAAAGCCTGCAGCCCCCAGGTCTGTGGGGCCAAGCAAGCGGTTCCCAAAGAGCTTTAGAACAAGGCATAGTTTTCCCTGCTGGCTCCTTGGGCAGGGGACCCATCTCCAGCCGTATGGCCATTTGTGTGCGTGGCGAGGCACCTAGTGGGAAAGGGTGTTGTCTAGGCTGAAGGCAGCAGGAAAGCCCACAGGCCCAAGATCTGTTGGGCTACGCATGCGGTTCCCAAAGAGCTTTAGAACAAGGCATAGTTTTCCCTGCTGGCTCTTTGGGCGGGGGACCCATCTCCAGCCGTATGGCCATTTTTGTGCCTGGCGTGGCGCCAAGTGGGAAAGGGTGGTGTCGAGGCTGAAGGCAGCAGGAAAGCCCGCAGCCCCAAGGTCTGTTGGGCTACGCAAGTGGTTCCCAAAGAGATTTAGAACAAGGCATAGTTTTCCCTGCTGGCTCTTTGGGCGGGGGACCCATCTCCAGCCGTATGGCCATTTTTGTGCCTGGCGTAGCTCCAAGTGGGAAAGGGTGGCTTTGAGGCTGAAGGCAGCAGGAAAGCCTGCAGCCCCCAGGTCTGTGGGGCTACGCAAGCGGTTCCCAAAGAGCTTTAGAACAAGGCATAGTTTTCCCTGCTTGTTCGTTGGGCGGGGGACCCATCTCCCGCCATAGGCCATTTTTGTGCCTGGCGCGGCGCCAAGTGGGAAAGGGTGGTTTTGAGGCTGAAGGCAGCAGCAAAGGCTCCAGCCCCCAGGTCTGTGGGGCTACGCAAGCGGTTCCCAAAGAGCTTTAGAAGAAGGCATAGTTTTCCCTGCTGGCTCTTTGGGCGGGGGACCCATCTCCAGCCGTATGGCCATTTTTGTGCCTGGCGCGGCGCCAAGTGGGAAAGGGTGGCTTTGAGGCTGAAGGCAGCAGGAAAGCCCACAGCCCCCAGTTCTGTGGGGCTACGCAAGCGGTTCCCAAAGAGCTTTAGAACAAGGCATAGTTTTCCCTGCTGGCTCTTTGGGCGGGGGACCCATCTTCAGCCATAGGCCATTTTTGTGCCTGGCGCAGTGCCAAGTGGGAAAGGGTGGTGTCGAGGCTGAAGGCAGCAGGAAAGCCCGCAGCCCCCAGGTCTGTGGGGCTACGCAAGTGGTTCCCAAAGAGCTTTAGAACAAGGCATAGTTTTCCCTGCTGGCTCTTTGGGCGGGGGACCCATCTCCAGCCGTATGGCCATTTTTGTGCCTGGCGCAGTGCCAAGTGGGAAAGGGTGGTGTCGAGGCTGAAGGCAGCAGGAGAGCCTGCAGCCCCCAGGTCTGTGGGGCTACGCAAGCGGTTCCCAAAGAGCTTTAGAACAAGGCATAGTTTTCCCTGCTGGCTCTTTGGGCGGGGGACCCATCTCCAGCCGTATGGCCATTTTTGTGCCTGGCGCGGCGCCAAGTGGGAAAGGGTGGCTTTGAGGCTGAAGGCAGCAGCAAAGCCCGCAGCCCCCAGGTCTGTGGGGCTACGCAAGCGGTTCCCAAAGAGCTTTAGAACAAGGCATAGTTTTCCCTGCTGGCTCTTTGGGCGGTCGACACATCTCCAGCCGTATGACCATTTTTGTGCCTGGCGCGGCGCCAAGTGGGAAAGGGTGGCTTTGAGGCTGAAGGCAGCAGCAAAGCCCGCAGCCCCCAGGTCTGTGGGGCTACGCAAGCGGTTCCCAAAGAGCTTTAGAACAAGGCATAGTTTTCCCTGCTGGCTCTTTGGGCGGTCGACACATCTCCAGCCGTATGGCCATTTTTGTGCCTGGCGCGGCGCCAAGTGGGAAAGGGTGGTTTTGAGGCTGAAGGCAGGAGCAAAGCCTGCAGCCCCCAGGTCTGTGGGGCTACGCAAGTGGTTCCCAAAGAGCTTTAGAACAAGGCATAGTTTTCCCTGCTGGCTCTTTGGGCGGGGGACCCATCTCCAGCCGTATGGCCATTTTTGTGCCTGGCCAGGGGCCAAGTGGGAAAGGGTGGTGTCGAGGTTGAAGGCAGCAGGAAGGCCCACAGCCCCCAGGTCTGTGGGGCTACGCAAGTGGTTCCCAAAGAGCTTTAGAACAAGGCATAGTTTTCCCTGCTGGCTCTTTGGGCGGGGCACCCATCTCCAGCCATAGGCCATTTTTGTGCCTGGCGCGGTGCCAAGTGGGAAAGGGTGGTTTTGAGGCTGAAGACAGCAGGAAACCCCACAGCCCCAGGTCTGTGGGGCTACGCAAGCGGTTCCCAAAGAGCTTTAGAACAAGGCATAGTTTTCCCTGCTGGCTCTTTGGGCGGGGGACCCATCTGCAGACATATGGCCATTTTTGTGCCTGGCCGGGGGCCAAGTGGGAAAGGGTGGTTTTGAGGCTGAAGGCAGCAGGAAAGCCCGCAGCCCCCAGGTGTGTGGGGCTACGCAAGCGGTTCCCAAAGAGCTTTAGAACAAGGCATAGTTTTCCCTGCTGGCTCTTTGGGCATGGGACCCATCTCCAGCCATAGGCCATTTTTGTGCTTGATAGGGCGCCAAGTGAGAAAGGGTTGCTTTGAGGCTGAAGACAGCAGGAAAGCCCGCAGCCCCCAGGTGTGTGGGGCTACGCAAGCGGTTCCCAAAGAGTTTTAGAACAAGGCATAGTTTTCCCTGCTGGCTCTCTGGGCGGGGGACCCATCTCCAGCCGTATGGCCATTTTTGAGCCTGGCGCGGCGCCAGGTGGGAAAGGGGGCTTTGAGGCTGAAGGCAGGAGCAAAGCCTGCAGCCCCCAGGTCTGTGGTGCTACGCAAGCGGTTCCCAAAGAGCTTTAGAACAAGGCATAGTTTTCCCTGCTGGCTCTTTGGGCGGGGGACCCATCTCCAGCCGTATGGCCATTTTTGTGCATGGCGCAGCGCCAAGTGGGAAAGGGTGGTGTCGAGGTTGAAGGCAGCAGGAAAGCCCGCAGCCCCCAGGTCTGTGGGGCTACGCAAGCGGTTCCCAAAGAGCTTTAGAACAAGGCATAGTTTTCCCTGCTGGCTCTTTGGGCATGGGACCCATCTCCACCCATAGGCCATTTTTGTGCCTGATAGGGCGCCAAGTGGGAAAGGGTGGCTTTGAGGCTGAAGACAGCAGGAAAGCCTGCAGCCCCCAGGTCTGTGGGGCTACGCAAGCGGTTCCCAAAGACCTTTAGAACAAGGCATAGTTTTCCCTGCTGGCTCTTTGGGCGGGGGACCCATCTCCAGCCGTATGGCTATTTTTGTGCCTGACGCGGTGCGTAGTGGCATAGGGTGGTTTTGAGGCTGAAGGCAGCAGGAAAGCCCGCAGCCCCCACGTCTGTGGGGCCAAGCAAGCGGTTCCCAAAGAGCTTTAGAACAAGGCATAGTTTTCCCTGCTGGCTCTTTGGGCGGGGGACCCATCTCCAGCCGTATGGCCATTTTTGTGCCTGGCGCGGTGCGTAGTGGGAAAGGGTGGTGTCGAGGCTGAAGGCAGCAGCAAAGCCTGCAGCCCCCAGGTCTGTGGGGCCAAGCAAGCGGTTCCCAAAGAGCTTTAGAACAAGGCATAGTTTTCCCTGCTGGCTCTTTGAGCATGGGACCCATCTCCAGCCGTATGGCCATTTTTGTCCCTGGCCCGGCGCCAAGTGGGAAAGGGTGGCTTTGAGGCTGAAGGCAGCAGGAAAGCCCGCAGCCCCCAGGTCTGTGGGGCTACGCAAGCGGTTCCCAAAGAGCTTTAGAACAAGGCATAGTTTTCCCTGCTGGCTCTTTGGGAGGGGGACCCATCTCCAGCCATATGGCCATTTTTGTGCCTGGCGAAGCCCCAAGTGCGAAAGGGTGGCTTTGAGGCTGAAGGCAGCAGGAAAGCCCGCAGCCCCCAGGTCTGTGGGGCTACGCAAGCGGTTCCCAAAGAGCTTTAGAACAAGGCATAGTTTTCCCTGCTGGCTCTTTGGGCGGGGGACCCATCTCCAGCCGTATGGCCATTTTTGTGGCTGATAGGGCGCCAAGTGGGAAAGGGTGGTGTCGAGGCTGAAGACAGCAGGAAAGCCCGCAGCCCCCACGTCTGTGGGGCCAAGCAAGCGGTTCCCAAAGAGCTTTAGAACAAGGCATAGTTTTCCCAGCTGGCTCTTTGGGCGTGGGACCCATCTCCAGACGTATGGCCATTTTTGTGCCTGGCGCGGTGCGTAGTGGGAAAGGGTGGTTTTGAGGGTGAAGGCAGCAGCAAAGCCTGCAGCCCCCAGGTCTGTGGGGCCAAGCAAGCGGTTCCCAAAGAGCTTTAGAACAAGGCATAGTTTTCCCTGCTGGCTCTTTGAGCATGGGACCCATCTCCAGCCGTATGGCCATTTTTGTCCCTGGCCCGGCGCCAAGTGGGAAAGGGTGGCTTTGAGGCTGAAGGCAGCAGGAAAGCCCGAAGCCCCCAGGTCTGTGGGGCTACGCAAGCGGTTCCCAAAGAGCTTTAGAACAAGGCATAGTTTTCCCTGCTGGCTCTTTGGGCGGGGCACCAATCTCCAGCCATAGGCCATTTTTGTGCCTGGCGCGGCGCCAAGTGGGAAAGGGTGGTGTCGAGGCTGAAGGCAGCAGGAGAGCCTGCAGCCCCCAGGTCTGTGGGGCTATCCAAGCGGTTCACAAAGAGCTTTAGAACAAGGCATAGTTTTCCCTGCTGACTCTTTGGGTGGGGGACCCATCTCCAGCCGTATGGCCATTTTTGTGCCTGGCACGGCGCCAAGTGGGAAAGGGTGGCTTTGAGGCTGAAGGCAGCAGGAAAGCCCGCAGCCCCCAGGTCTGTGGGGCTACGCAAGCGGTTCCCAAAGAGCTTTAGAACAAGGCATAGTTTTCCCTGCTGGCTCCTTGGGCAGGGGACCCATCTCCAGCCATAGGCCATTTTTGTGACTGACGCGGTGCCAAGTGGGAAAGTGTGCTGTCGAGGCTGAAGGCAGCAAGAAAGCCTGCAGCCCCCAGGTCTGGGGGCTACGCAAGCGGTTCTGAAAGAGCTTTAGAACAAGGCATAGTTTTCCCTGCTGGCTCTTTGGGCATGGGACCCATCTCCAGCCGTATAGCTATTTTTGTGCCTGGCGCGGCGCCAAGTGGGAAAGGGTGTTGTCGAGGCTGAAGGCAGCAGGAAAGCCCGCAGCCCCCAGGTCTGTGGGGCTACGCAAGCGGTTCCCAAAGAGCTTTAGAACAAGGCATAGTTTTCCCTGCTGGCTCTTTGGGCGGGGCACCCATCTCCAGCCATAGGCCATTTTTGAGCCTGGCGCGGTGCCAAGTGGGAAAGGGTGGTTTTGAGGCTGAAGGCAGCAAGAAAGCCTGCAGCCCCCAGGTCTGTGGGGCCAAGCAAGCGGTTCCCAAAGAGCTTTAGAACAAGGCATAGTTTTCCCTGCTGGCTCCTTGGGCAGGGGACCCATCTCCAGCCGTATGGCCATTTGTGTGCGTGCGAGGCACCTAGTGGGAAAGGGTGTTGTCTAGGCTGAAGGCAGCAGGAAAGCCCACAGGCCCAAGATCTGTTGGGCTACGCATGCGGTTCCCAAAGAGCTTTAGAACAAGGCATAGTTTTCCCTGCTGGCTCTTTGGGCGGGGGACCCATCTCCAGCCGTATGGCCATTTTTGTGCCTGGCGTGGCGCCAAGTGGGAAAGGGTGGCTTTGAGGCTGAAGGCAGCAGGAAAGTCCGCAGCCCCCAGGTCTGTTGGGCTACGCAAGTGGTTCCCAAAGAGATTTAGAACAAGGCATAGTTTTCCCTGCTGGCTCTTTGGGCGGGGGACCCATCTCCAGCCGTATGGCCATTTTTGTGCCTGGCGTAGCGCCAAGTGGGAAAGGGTGGCTTTGAGGCTGAAGGCAGCAGGAAAGCCTGCAGCCCCCAGGTCTGTGGGGCTACGCAAGCGGTTCCCAAAGAGCTTTAGAACAAGGCATAGTTTTCCCTGCTTGTTCGTTGGGCGGGGGACCCATCTCCAGCCATAGGCCATTTTTGTGCCTGGCGCGGCGCCAAGTGGGAAAGGGTGGTGTCGAGGCTGAAGGCAGCAGGAAAGCCCGCAGCCCCCAGGCCTGTGGGGCTACGCAAGTGGTTCCCAAAGAGCTTTAGAACAAGGCATAGTTTTCCCTGCTGGCTCTTTGGGCGGGGGACCCATCTCCAGCCGTATGGCCATTTTTGTGCCTGGCGCAGTGCCAAGTGGGAAAGGGTGGTGTCGAGGCTGAAGGCAGCAGGAAAGCCTGCAGCCCCCAGGTCTGTGGGGCTACGCAAGCGGTTCCCAAAGAGCTTTAGAACAAGGCATAGTTTTCCCTGCTGGCTCTTTGGGCGGGGGACCCATCTCCAGCCGTATGGCCATTTTTGTGCCTGGCGTGGCGCCAAGTGGGAAAGGGTGGCTTTGAGGCTGAAGGCAGGAGCAAAGCCTGCAGCCCCCAGGTCTGTGGGGCTACGCAAGCGGTTCTGAAAGAGCTTTAGAACAAGGCATAGTTTTCCCTGCTGGCTCCTTGGGCGGGGGACCCATCTCCAGCCATAGGCCATTTTTGTAACTGACGCGGTGCCAAGTGGGAAAGTGTGCTGTCGAGGCTGAAGGCAGCAAGAAAGCCTGCAGCCCCCAGGTCTGGGGGCTACGCACGCGGTTCTGAAAGAGATTTAGAACAAGGCATAGTTTTCCCTGCTGGCTCTTTGGGCATGGGACCCATATCCAGCCGTATAGCTATTTTTGTGCCTGGCGTGGCGCCAAGTGGGAAAGGGTGTTGTCGAGGCTGAAGGCAGCAGGAAAGCCCGCAGCCCCCAGGTCTGTGGGGCTACGCAAGCGGTTCCCAAAGAGCTTTAGAACAAGGCATAGTTTTCCCTGCTGGCTCTTTGGGCGGGGCACCAATCTCCAGCCATAGGCCATTTTTGTGCCTGGCGCGGCGCCAAGTGGGAAAGGGTGGTGTCGAGGCTGAAGGCAGCAGGAGAGCCTGCAGCCCCCAGGTCTGTGGGGCTATCCAAGCGGTTCACAAAGAGCTTTAGAACAAGGCATAGTTTTCCCTGCTGACTCTTTGGGTGGGGGACCCATCTCCAGCCGTATGGCCATTTTTGAGCCTGGCGCGGCGCCAAGTGGGAAAGGGTGGTGTCGAGGCTGAAGGCAGCAGGAAAGCCCGCAGCCCCCAGGTCTGTGGGGCTACGCAAGCGGTTCCCAAAGAGCTTTAGAACAAGGCATAGTTTTCCCTGCTGGCTCCTTGGGCAGGGGACCCATCTCCAGCCATAGGCCATTTTTGTGCCTGGCGCGGCGCCAAGTGGGAAAGGGTGGTGTCGAGGCTGAAGGCAGCAAGAAAGCCTGCAGCCACCAGGTCTGGGGGCTACGCAAGCGGTTCTGAAAGAGCTTTAGAACAAGGCATAGTTTTCCCTGCTGGCTCTTTGGG
>NW_026529742.1:0-53333 GCF_028500815.1 Rissa tridactyla | reverse complement strand
CCACCCATCTGGGACACCTCGGCTGGGGGGCCGGTGTCACCCCTCCGGGTCCCACAGCATCACCCATTTTGGGGGGGGGGGGGGACACGACAGCTGGCATCCCCCATGGGGACATCCCCCCCCTGCGCCCCCGGGGGACACGCGGGGCCGGTCACCTGGTTGCTGCGGGTGCCGGGGCCGCAGGGGTGGCAGGCGGGGGGTCCCGTCGGAGGGGTGACCCCGCAGGTAGGTGCCGGGGGGACAGGGCCGACAGGCGCCCGAGCCGCGCTCCACGGCGTGGCCGGGGGGACACGGGGCGCAGGAGCCGGCCGGCTCGGGGGCGCAGCGCCGGCAGAAGGAGGCCACCCCTCCCAGCACGTTGGTGACGTTGACGGAGTAGAGCTTGGCCACGTCGGTGGTGTAGCGCCGGCCCTGGCACCGAGAGCACCTGTCACCGTCACCCCGCCTGCCCGTGGCCCCCCCCCGCCCCGCTGGGGGACAGCTGGGGAGCTGGCATCCCCCATCCACGCAGTGTCACCCACCCAGGGTGGCCATGGAGGCTGGTGTCACCTCCTTGGGGACAGCTGAGGGGTTGGCATCACCCATCCACGTACTGTCACTCACCCAGGATGGCCGTGGGGGGGGCCCAGGGTCACCCACCCAGCGTCAGATACTGTCACCCACCCTGTCACCCACCCTGTCACCTGCTCAGGATGGCCGTGGGGGGACAGTGTCACCTCCTTGGGGACAGCCGAGGGATTGGCATCACCCATCCATACAGTGTCACCCACCCAGGATGGCCACGGGGAGATGGTGTCACCTCTCTATCTAGGGACAGCTGGGGAGCTGACATCACCCATCCAGATGCTGTCACCCACCCTGTCACCCACCCAGGATGGCCATGGGGGGCCCCGGTGTCACCCACCCAGGGTCAGATACCGTCACCCACCCAGGATGGCCACGGGGGGACAGTGCCAGCACCTTGGGGACAGCTGGGGAGCTGGCATCACTCATCGACACAGTGTCACCCACCCAGGGTCAGATACCATCACCCACCCTGTCACCCACCCAGCATGGCCATGGGGGGACAGTGTCACCTCCTTGGGGACGGCTGGGGAGCTGGAATCCCCCATCCACACAGTGTCACCCACCCGGGATGGCCATGGGGGGGCCATGTCACCTCCCTGGGGACAGCTGAGGGGTTGGCGTCACCCATCCACACAGTGTCACCCACCCGGGATGGCCATGGCGGGGCTGGTGGCATCCCGCATGGTGTCACCCTCCACCCGGGGGGGGGGTTGGCGTCACCCATAGAGGGGTCAGATCCTGTCACCCCGCCCGGGACGGCCCCGTCCCTCACCGCCTCGTGGTAGGGCGTGCGCTGGAAAGCCCAGGTGAAGCTCATGGTGGCGTTCTTCTCCACCACGTAGGTGTAGGACTGCTTCCCCTTGGGGCCCGTCCACGTCTCCACCGGCGTGTTGGTGCGGGAGTTGACGCCCTGCGGGGACACGGGGGGACGGTGGGACACCAACCCCCCACCCCAAACCCGCTGTGTTGACGGCGTCCCTCGTCGTCCCCCCTCCTCCTCCCGCGACTCACCACCATGAAGTAGAGCTCGCAGCTGACGCTGCAGACCGTCTCGAAGACGAAGGTGATCCTGCCCACCTCCTTGCTCTCCGCGTCCTCCGGCACCGGGCTCGGGGGGCTGGCGACGGGCGTGGGGACGGCGTTGGGGACGCTGCCGGGCTCTGCCCCATGCCGCTGTGTCGTCCGTCCCCGTCCCGTTCCCCCCCCCAGCAACCTCCCTGGGGACATCCCGGCGCTGGTCCCCACCTCACCTGAAGCCGGGGACCACCAGCGTGAGGATCATGAAGTCGTTATCGGAGGCTCCCGCCGCCGTGTAGATGTAGTCCCCGGCAACCTCCCAGCCTGCCAGGACAGGGTGAGGGCTCAGCAGGGTCCCCCGGCTGTCCCCGCGGGGAAGGGACGGCGAGGGGACAGTGTCCCGGCGTTACCTGCCATCCCCTTGTACTCGAAGTTGATGCCGCTGAGGACGGTGGTTTCCATGTTGGGGGGCAACACGTTCCACCACTTGTACTCCAGCCCCAGCGCCGGCTCCGTGCCCGGCGGGCAGCTGAGGCAGCCTGGGGACAGGAGGGGACAGCCCTGCACCGGGGTGGCACCCACCTCCCCCCCCTCCCCGGCAGCTCTGGGTGCCCCGGTCACCCCTTGGGGACAATGATGGGGATGTCCTTGCTGGAGCCATGGGGACAGGAGGGGACAATCCTGTACTGGGGTGGCATCCACCTCCCTCTGGCAACTCCTGGGTGCCCCGGTCACCCACTGGGGACAATGACAGGGACATCCCTTACTGGAGCTATGGGGACAGGAGGGGACAGCCCTGCACCGGGGTGGCACCCACCACCCCCCAGCAGCTCTGGGTGCCTTGGTCACCCCTTGGGGACAATGATGGGGACATCCATATCGGAGCTGTAGGGACAGGAGGAGCCCTGCACCAAGGTGGCACCCACCACCCCCTGGCATTTCCCGGGTGCCCTGGTCACCCCTCGGGGACCACCACCCCCTGGCATTTCCCGGGTGCCCTGGTCACCCCTCGGGGACAATGACAGGGACGTCCTTACTGGAGCCATGGGGACAGGAGGGGACAATCCTGCACCGGGGTGGCACCCACCTCCCCCTGGCACCTCCTGGGTGCTCCGGTCACCCCTTGGGGACAATTATGGGGGTGTCCTTACTGGAGCCGTGGAGATAGAAGGGGACAATCCTGCACTGGGGTGGCACCCACCACCCCCCAGCAGCTCTGGGTGCCCTGGTCACCCCTTGGGGACGACGTCGGGGACGTCCTTACCGGAGCCATCGGAGTAGGAGCCGTAGGGACAGGGCTGGCAGGCGCTGCCGTTGCCCTTGGCGAAGCCGGGGTTGCAGGGGGGGCACTTGGTTTTCACCCCGGAGGGGGGCAGCCGAGCCGCCCCCGCCGCCTCCTCGCTGCAGATTTTGGGCTCTGCCCACTTGAACATCAGCTGGGTCTGGCCGGGGTGGGAGAGGGGACAAAGGGGGTGAGCCGGGGAGGGGACACGACACGGGGGACAGCCAGCCCCCCCATGTGTGTGTGTGTGTGTGTGTCCCCCCCAAGGCCGTACCTCCCCGCGGGCGTCGCAGGTGCTGTGGGTGTAGAAGTAATCCTTGTCGGTGCAGGGCGGCCGGGGCTTGCAGGACGCCGAGCCGGGCTCTGCCGATGGCGGGGGACACGGTGGGGTCAGTAACCCCGCGGGGGGGACACACACGACATCACCCACGTCCCCACGGGACGCCCTGTCACCTGCGGGACACCCGTGGCCCCAACCAGCCAAGGGGTGGCGGGTCGCCCTTGTCCCTCGCATCAGCTCTCCCTTCCCCGGGGGACAGGGGGTTGGGGGGGGAACAAGGGGACCCGGCTGCCACCTCCAGGCGAGGGGACAAGGGGAGGGGACCTGGCTGAGGGGACAAGGGCAGGGGACATGGCTGCCACCTGTGGTTGAGGGGACAAGGCGAGGGGACCTGGCTGCCATCTCCGGGTGAGGGGACAAGGGGAGGGGGGAACCTGGCTGAGGGGACAAGGGGAGGGGACCCATCTGCCACCCCTATCTGAGGGGACAAGGTGAGGGGACTGGCTGAGGGGACAAGGGGAGGGGACCTGGCTGCCACCCCCGGGTGAGGGGGCAAGGACAGGGGACGAGGCTGCCACCCCCGGCTGAGGGGACAAGGGGAGGCGACCCAGCTGAGGGGACAAGTGGGAGGGACCCGGCTGCCACCTGTGGCGGAGGGGACAAGGGGAAGGGACCTGGCTGCCACCCCCAGCTGAGGGGACAAGGGGAAGGGGGACCTGGCTGAGGGGACAAGGGCAGGGGACCTGGCTGCCACCCCCGGGTGAGGGGACAAGGGGAGGCGACCCAGCTGAGGGGACAAGTTGGGGGGACCCGGCTGCCACCTGTGGCGGAGGGGACAAGGGGAAGGGACCTGGCTGCCACCCCCAGCTGAGGGGACAAGGGGAAGGGGGACCTGGCTGAGGGGACAAGGGCAGGGGACCTGGCTGCCACCCCTGGCTGAGGGGACAAGGGGAGGGGACCCATCTGCCACCCCCATCTGAGGGGACAAGGTGAGGGGACTGGCTGAGGGGACAAGGGGAGGGGACCCGGCTGCCACCCCCGGCTGAGGGGACAAGGGGAGGGGGGAACCTGGCTGCGGGGGGGGACAAGGTGGTGGCCGCGGCCTCCCCCCTCTCACCGGCGTAGGCGGCGGGCTCGCAGGGCTGGCAGACGGTGGCCCCTTTGCCGGAGAAGGTGTCGGGGGGACAGAGCTGGCAGGAGCCGGAGCCGGCGGCGGGGGCGAAGGTGCCGGGTTTGCAGGGGAAGCACTCGGAGGTGTAGGCCACCCCTGGAGGCGGGAGGGTGCTCAGGCCCGGGGTGGGGGGGGGAGCCATTGGGGGGAGACCCCCCCCCCCCCACACACACACCCCCCCCACACCCCCCCACACCCCAACCTGCGCCCCCCCCCCCCCTACCCGTGATGCCGATGTTCCTCACCAGCACCGGTTTGGGGACCTTGGCCCAGACGGAGAACGCCGTGGTCCGCCAGTACAGCACGTTGTTGCCGCGGCTCAGCTCCACCTGCAAAAGTTGGGGGGGGTTGGGGGGGGGGGTGGGGGTGGGGTTGAGGGGTTGGGGGTGGGGGTGGAGGGGGGGGAGCGGGGAAGGGTGGTCCCGCTGCTGGGGAGGGGGGTTGGCACCCGTGGGTGGGGAGCCGAGGGACCCAACGGCACCGGCTGCCGCCCGCCGCGACCTCATGGAGCGTCCTCTCCTTGGGGGGGGACACACGGCAATGGGAGGGACTGGTGGCTCCCAGTACAACCAGCAGGAGGGACCAGTGGCTCCCAGTACAACTGGTGATGGGAGGGACTGGTGGCTCCCAGTACAACCAGCAGGAGGGACTGGTGGCTCCCAGTACCACCGGCTACAGGAGGGACTGGTGGCTCCCAGTACAACCAGCAGGAAGGACTGGTGGCTCCCAGTACAACTGGTGATGGGAGGGACTGGTGGCTCCCAGTACAACCAGCAGGAGGGACTGGTGGCTCCCAGTACCACCGGCTACAGGAGGGACTGGTGGCTCCCAGTACAACTGGTGATGGGAGGGACTGGTGTCTCCCAGTACAACCAGCAGGAGGGACCAGTGGCTCCCAGTACCTCTGGTGATGGGAGGGACTGGTGGCTCCCGGTACAACTGGGACACAAGGGACCTGGGGGGGGGGCTGTGCCGTGTCACCCCCCCGCACTCACGCTGTGAAACTCCCAGCCCTTCTCCGTCGTCCGCATCCAGCGCGACTCCTCCACCGTGGGCTGGCACTGGTCATTCTGCACCTGCGGAGCCGGCGTCAGGACGGCGACCCCCAGGGACCCCCCGCCACGTCCCCAAGGACACCACCCCCCCACCCCCAGTACAACTGGCAGGAGGGACTGGCGGCTCCCAGTACAACCGGTGATGGGAGGGTTTGGTGGCTCCCGGTGCCCATCGAAGGGCCACGGTGGCAAATAAAGGCTCTGGCTCGTGGCACAAAGGCGAGGGGAGTCCCCTGGCTGCTCCCTCTCCCACGGGGTTGGGGGTCCCGCCACCGGGGCGGGGGGGGGACGGACGACATGACGCTGCGGTGCGTCCCCATGCCGGTCCCCCGCGGCGCCCTGCCGGCACAGCCTCCCGGGGAAGGGTGACGAGGGGGACGATGGGGGAAACGGGGTGCTACGGACACCCAGCGGCGTGGCAGCAACCCGTCCCGGTCCCCATGTCCCCAGGGATTCCCGCCCGCCGCCCCCCCCCCCCCCCCCCCCCAAACCCCCCCCCCAGTCACCTACAAAGAACTCGAAGACGATGCTGCTGTCGGGGTAGATGTACTCGAAGGAGACGGTGCCCGACTGCTTGAGGCTGACGGCGTACATGAGGGGTGGCCGTGCACTCGTCTGTGTTGGAGGCCACGTAGTCCCCCAGCGGCACCCACGTCGACCTGCGGCGGGTGACACCGACCCCGCCCCGGGCTCCTTCACCGGCCCTGAACCCCGCGGCGGCGGCCGGGATGAGGACGGAGGGGACGGTCCCCGGGCGGAGCAGGGAGGTGGCGTCGGACGCGGGGGGTTTGGGGACACCGCGGGGGGAACGGAGAGCTGGGGCAGCTCGGCGGCTCCCAGTACAACCAGGAGGGACTGGCGGCTCCCAGTACCATCGGCAATGGGAGGGACTGGTGGCTCCCAGTACCACCAGCACGAGGGACTGTCGGGTCCCAGTACCACCAGCAAGAGGGATCGGTGGCTCCCGGTACAACCCACAGGAGGGACTGGTGGCTCCCAGTACAACCAGCTACCGGAGGGACTGGTGGCTCCCAGTACAACCAGCAAGAGGGATTGGTCGCTCCCAGTACAACCAGCTACCAGAGGGACTGGTGGCTCCCAGTACAACCAGCAGGGGAGATTGGTGGCCCCCAGTACAACCAGCTACCAGAGGGACTGGTGGCTCCCAGTACAACCAGCAAGAGGGATCGGTGGCTCCCAGTACAACCAGCAAGAGGGATTGGTGGCTCCCAGTACAACCAGCTACTGGAGGGACTGGTGGCTCCCAGTACAACCAGCAGGGGAGATTGGTGGCCCCCAGTACAACCAGCTACCGGAGGGACTGGTGGCTCCCAGTACAACCAGCAAGAGGGATCAGTGGCTCCCAGTACAACCGGCTACAGGAGGGACTGGTGGCTCCCAGTACAACCAGCAAGAGGGATCGGTGGCTCCCAGTACAACCAGCAAGAGGGATTGGTGGCTCCCAGTACAACCAGCTACTGGGGGGACTGGTGGCTCCCAGTACAACCAGCAGGGGAGATTGGTGGCCCCCAGTACAACCAGCTACCGGAGGGACTGGTGGCTCCCAGTACAACCAGCTACTGGAGGGACTGGTGGCTCCCAGTACAACCAGCAAGAGGGATCAGTGGCTCCCAGTACAACCGGCTACAGGAGGGACTGGTGGCTCCCAGTACAACCAGCAAGAGGGATCAGTGGCTCCCGGTACAACCCACAGGAGGGACTGGTGGCTCCCAGTACAACCAGTTACAGGAGGGATCAGTGGCTCCCAGTACAATCAGTAGGGGGCATTGGTGGCTCCCAGTACAACCAGTAGGGGGGATCTGTGGCTCCCAGTACAACCGGCAGGATGGACTGGTGGCTCCTGGTACAACCCACAGGAGGGAATGGCGGCTGCCAGTACCATCAGCAATGGGAGGGACTGGTGGCTCCCAGTACAACTGGTGATGGGAGGGACTGGGGGCTCCCGGTACAACCGGCAGGTGGGGATCGGTGGCGTCACCGCACCCATCCTGGTCACCATCAGGTTGGCCGAGACACTCCCCCCCCCCCATCCCCGGCCAATTCCGTTAACGGGGACGAGCCGGCGGTGCGGAAGGTTGGGAGTGGGAGGGCGGGAGAAACGCGTGACTCACGCGGAGCAGTTCTCCACGGCGTCCCCGAAGGCCTCGTCCACCTCCAGGTTGGTGGCCACGTTGGCGAAGCCGTGGGGCACCTCGTCCCACTCGTCGAAGCGGACGCCGGTGCCCAGCGAGTAGCTGCCCTCGGCGCAGGGGCGGCACGCCTGCGCCTGCATGTCCAGGAACTCCCCCGCCTTGCAGGAGAAAGCTGCGACGAGGAGGTAGAGGGGGGGGGTCGGGGGGGTCGTCAAGACCGGTGTCTCCCCCCCCAAAACCCCGTCCCGGCGCTGCTTCGGCCTCAGCATCCTCGGCTCCGCTTTTGGGAGCGCTCCCCGCTAGCGGAGGGACCGGCGGGGTCCGGGATCCCCCATCCCCAGCATCCCTCTCACCCCGCGCCGAAGGATGCTGTGTGAAGCCGCGGGGCACCCCTATGGCCCCCCCCCTCACCCCCCCCCACCCCACACACACCCCCCCCCAACCATCGCAGCCCGGAGGCGCCCCCCCGACCAGCTCTGGGATTCCCCCCATCCCTCCGCGGTCCTACGGCACCAAGGCAAAATCCGAAGGGTGCTGCAGAGCCATGGGGCACCCCCAAAGGCTTGGGGGGTTTCCATCCCGTCCCCCCCCCCCCCCAAATCGCATCCCGGAGGCACCCGACGGTTCTGGAATCCCCCATCCCGAGCATCCCTGTGTGACCCCACAGCAGCAAGGCCAAAATCTCCCCAAAATTAGGGATTTTGGGCAATTCCACAGCGAGCGCCAGGCAGGATGCGACCCCCCCAAGGCTGGGGGGGGGAGGTGAGGGGGGGGTGGTTTCCATCCCCTCCATGGCATCCCAGAGGCACCCGACGGCTCTGGAATCCCCCCATCCCGAGCATCCCTGCGCGACCCCACAGCAGCAAGGCCAAAATCCCCCCAAAATTTGGGATTTTGGGCAATTCCGCAGCAAGCGCCAGGCAGGATGCGACCCCCCCAAGGCTGGGGGTGGCGGGGGGGGAGTGGTTCCATCCCCTTCATCGCATCCCAGAGGCTCTGGGATCCCCCATCGTCGCGCGGCCCCACGGCACCAAGGCAAAATCCCCATCCCCCCCCCCTCCAAATTTGGGATTTTGGGCAATTCCACAGTGAGGGCCAGGCAGGATGCGACCCCCCCCAAGGCTGGGGGGGGGGTGGTTTCCATCCCCTCCATGGCATCCCGGAGGCACCCAACGGCTCTGGGATCCCCCATCCCTGCGCAGCCCCCACGGCACCAAGGCAAAATCCCCCCCCCCCCCTCAAAAAAATTTTGGGATTTTAGGCAATTCCGCAGCGAGCGCCAGGCAGGATGCGACCCCGGTCTTGAAGATGCTGAGGATCCCAGGCACATCCCCCCCCAAAAAAAAAAAAAAAACCCTCGCCCTCATTTCCCAACCCCCCCCCCCCCGTGTGTGTGTGTGTGTGCCCCCCCCCGGTCCCCCCCCAGCTCCTTACAGCACTCGGTGCCCCTGACGGGGTCGGGGAGGCCGGTGCAGAGCCCCGGCGTGTGTGGCACGGCCACCCTCCAACGCGCCCCCCCGCTGTCACACGCCGTGTACTCGTAGTGGTACTCGGACTGCAAGGGAAAAACACACGGGGGGGGGGAGTCGCGGCCCCCCCCCCTCACAAATAAGGGCTGCCCCCCCACCCCTGGCCTGTGCCCGGCCGCCTCTGGCACCGGTGGTTTTGGTTTGTCCCACGGTGTCCCCCCCCCCAGCATCGCTCCTCCAGGCTGCTCGGTGTCATGCCAGGGGTGCTCGGTGGAGGGGGGGGGGGGACGACGACGGGGGGGGGGAACAGGGGGTGTTCGGGGAGGGGAGGGGGCGGATCCTGAGGGTGGGAGGATGTGCAAGATGGGAGCAGAGCGGGGGGGTGCTGGGGGCAGGGGGTGCTCAGTGTGGGGCGGGGGGGGGATGCTCAGGGTCGGGGGGGTGCTGGGGGCAGGGGGTGCTCCGGGGTGCTGGGGACTGGGGGATCCTCGGGGTGGGGGGGGAGGATGCTCAGGGTGGGGGGATCTGAGGGGGGGGGGGGATGCTCAGGGTGGGACCAGAGCAGGGGGATGCTGGGGACCAGGGGGATCCACGGGGGGGGGCGGGGGGATGCTCAGGGTGGGGGGGGTGCTGGGGACCAGGGGGATGCTCAGGGTGGGGGGATCTGAGGGTGGGGGGGATGCTGGGGGTGGTGGATGCTGAGGGTGGGGGGACACCGGGGACCAGGGGGATGCTCGGGGTGGGGGGGGGGTGCTGGGGTTGGGGGGGGGGGGTTGCTCAGGGTGGGGGGATGCTGGGACCAGAGGGATCCTCGGGGTGGAGGGGGGGATGCTCAGGGTGGGGGGGGCTGCTGGGGGCCAGGGGGATGCTCAGGGTTGGGGGGGCTGCTGGGGGTGGGGGGGGATGCGGCTGTGGCTGGGGGGATGCTGGGGGCAGCGGGATGCCTGGTTGGGGGGGGGTGCTGAGTAGGATGACACCCCCCCCCACCACCCCCCCCCGCCCCTCCACGACATCCCCCCGGCCATGCCAAACCCCGGGGGTGGGGGGGGGGTGGGGGGGGGGGGTCACCCAGGCCACAGACACCTGCCCGCGACCTCCCCGACCCCCTCCGCGGGCCGGGGCAGCGCAGGCACCCGGGGAAGCGGTGGGGGGGGTCTGAAACCCCATGTCCCCGTGTCCCACCCCGCCCCCCCCCCACCGCCTCGAAGTGTCGGGGGGGGGGGGGAAGGTTGACACCCCCGTCCGGCGCTGTTTGCCCTGGCGTGGCCCCCACGTGCCGCTCATTGAACCGCCGCCTTGGCACAACCCGGATCCTCCGTCCTGCCCGGGGCGGAGGTTGGCGGGGAGGGTTGGGGGGGGCCCAGATGGATGCTGGAGCAGCCTGGGAGGGGGGGGGAGCAGGGCACCGTGACCCCCCCCCCCCACACACACACCCCCCCCCCCCCGGTGTTGCCAACTGCCGCCAAGCCAGGCCCGGCTCAAGGCCGGCGAGGAGACGATGGCGGGGGCGGCCAATGCCGTTAATGCCCCGGGTAGGGCGAAAGGGGGGGGGGTGTGGGGGGGTTGGGGGTGAGGGAGCGATGCTGCAGCCCCCCCCCCTCGCCCCCCCCCCCCCCTCCCAACTCCGCTGCAGCATCCCTGGGGTTCAGTTTGGAGCCGGGCGCCGCGGCTTCGTGCTCCCGCACCCAGCGGAGCGTGGCGGGTTGGCGAGAAAACAACTCTTTGATGTTTCCCGGCAGCTGGAAACAGCGGCTTTTTTTTGGGGGGGGGGGGAATAATAATGGGGACACACAGGGGCCTGCAGCTCCCCCCCCCCCACCCCAACCAACCCGGGTACAGGCAGCCCCAAACTCCCAGCCACGGCCCCCGGGATGGGGACGCGGAGGAGGGTGCCCACCGCCACGACACCGGGGGGGGGACACACACACACGGGGTGACCCCCGCTGCCAGCACCCCACCGTCGCTCTTGTTCCCGAGGGATTCCCTTGGGAAGAAGCTGGGGGGGGGGGGGTGTTTTCCTCTTCCCAAACTTCCCCCCCCCCCCCCCCCCCAGGCACGTGGCTGTAACGAGCGCTATTAATCGCTCCCCTTCCTAAAAAAGCGCCACTTTTCTTTCAAAATCTCAATAAATCGACCCAATTCGGCCCCCGCAGCAGGAAGTGGGGGGGGTGAGGGGGGCTGTCACTGTCACCCCGCTCCGGCTGACGGAGGGAAAGGGTCTGTCCCCATCGAGGGGGTGGGGGGGGGGGGGTGGGGGGGCGACAAGGATGGGGACAAGCCGTGCCAACCGCCCGTCTATTGTTTCCAGCCAAAAAAAAAAAAAAAAAAAAGGAAAAAAAAAAAAAAAAAAAGACAGAAACGCCACCCCCCCCCCCCCCCCCCCCAAAAAAAAAAAAAAATTGGATCACGGCATTAAAAAAAAAAAAAAAAAAAAATTAGTGGCCCAGATGAAAAGCGGCTGGGGACAGACTGGGGGGGGGGGTGGGGGGACGACAGGGACAGAGACAGGCGGGGGGGGACGGACATAGGGACAGATTGGGGGGGGGGCCACGACACGACACGGGGAGAGGGAAGGAGCTCAGGGAGTGAAATTTGGGGGGAATTTTGGACCTGGCGGGGGGGGACACCGGTGTCCCCAAGGTGTCGTTGTCGTCGTCCCCCCCCACCCCGATTTCACCACTTGGCTGAGAAGCCCCTGGGGGACTGGTCGGTCCCCTGGGGGGTCGGGGGGGGGGCAAAGCCCCCCCCCCGACCCCCCAGGGGGCCGACCAGTCCCCCCCCTTCATGGGGGACACCCCCCCCTCCCCAGAGACCTGCCCCGGTGCCACCGGGACCCCCCCTCCGCATCCCATCGGCACCAGCCGCGCGTCCCCCGGGTTCGGTTTTATCCACCGTGGGGGTGTATTTACCGGTGTCGTCGTCCCCCCCCCCCCACACCTCCCCCCCCCCCCCCGCCGCCGTCGTCTCCCGGTGCCGGTACCTCCTTGCAGACGTGGAGCCGTTCCCCGGTAAGTCCCGGTGTAACGGCGGTGGCCAGACACAGCGCTAACAGCGCCCGCCGGACCCCGGTACCGGTGCCGGTACCGGCCATGGCGCAGCGGCGGCGACGGCGACGGCAACGATCGGCCCCGTGCGGGCACCGGCCCCGCGGCCCCGCCCCCCGCAAACGGCCCGGCCCCGCGCGCGCACCTGCCGCCACCTGCCCCCGCCCCCCCCCCGCCCCCCCCCCCGCGGCAACGGCATCAGCCCGGAACGGCACCACCGGGAACGGAGCCGGGAACCACCCCCGGGAACGGCACCGGGAACCATCCCTGGCAACGGCACGGGGAACGGCACCACCACGAACGGAGCCGGGAACCACCCCCGGGAACGGCATCGGGAACGGAACCACCGGCAACGGTACCGGGAAGGACACCGGGCATCACCCCGGGAACCACCCCCGGGGAACGGCACCGGGAACGGAACCGCCGGCAACGGCACCGGGAACCATCCCTGGCAACGACACCGGGAATGGCACCGCCGGCAACGGAACCACCGGGAACGACCCCCGGAACGGAACCGGGAACAGCACCGGGAACCACCCCCGGGAACGGCACTGGCATCACCCCGGGAACGGCCCCCACCGGGAACGGAACCACCAGGAACGGAACCGGGAACAGCACCACCGGGAACGGCAGCAGGAGCCATCCCCGGGAACGGCCCCGGGAACGGCCCCGGCATCACCCCTGGGAACGGCACCACCGGGAACGGCAGCGGGAACCATCCCCGGGAGCGGCCCCGGGAACGGTACCACCGGGAATGGCACCGGGCATCACTCCTGGGAACGGAACCACCGGGAATGGCACCGGGAACGGAACCACTGGGAACGGCACCAGGAACCACCCCCGGGAACGGCACCGGGCATCACTGCTGGGAACGGAACTACCGGGAATGGCACCAGGAACGGAACCCCGGGGGACAGAACCGGGAACCACCCCCGGCACCGAGCATCGCCCCGGCAATGGAACCACCAGGAACGACCCCGGGAACGGCCCCGGCCATCATCCCCGGCACCGGCACCAGGAACGGTAACCCCGGGAACGTTATTCCGGCAATGGCACCGGGAACCGGCACTGGGAACGGCACTCCCGGGAATGTTATTCTGGCAACGGCCCCGGACACCACCCCCCAGGAACGGAACCCCCGGGAACGTATCGCCGGGAAAGGCACCGGCACCGGGTACCCTCCCCGGGAACGGAACCGGGAATGGCACCGGGCATCACCCCGGGGAACGTTATCCCAGGAACGGCCTCGGGTGTCCCACCCCGGGATCAGCACCGGGAATCACCCTGGGAACCGCTCCCCTCCCACCCCCCCCGTGCACCGGCACCGGGAAGGACCCCGGTAACAGGGGACATGGGGACAACAGGGCATATGGGGGACACGGGGGACACTGGGGACACGCTGCTCCGTCCGCGGTGGCACAGGGACACCGGCAAGAACCGTGGGGAGGGGGGGGGTGGTGGGACACGGCCACGGGGTGGGGATGCGCCTGTGCCCATGGCGGCAACGGGGGACATCACCGGTGGCATGGGGACACGACTGTGGACACGGTGGCGTGGGGAGGTGGCCGTGCTCCGTGGTGTCCCCTTGTCACCACCGGCAGCCGGGGTGTCACCCATGGGTGTCCCGGGGCGGGGGGGGAAGACGGACACGGTGCAACGTCCTCCTGCCAGGCCGCGGCACCCCCGGGGGGACACTCACACGCGTGTGCACGGCGCTCGCGGGGCCTCGCACGCTGCAGCGCCAGCACGGCCCCGTGCAAAGCTCTCGTGGGGCACGGCCATCGTGCGCCCTCGTGCACCGGCTCCTGCGCCCCGCGGGGCTGGCACGGCCCCGTGCAGAGTTCACACGGAGCTCGCAGACCCTCGTGCAAAGCTCTTGTGCACCACAGAGCTGGCACAGCCCCACGCAGAGCTCACACGGAGCTCGTAGACCCACGTGCAAAGCCCACAGGGAGCTCGCAGACCCTCGTGCAAAGCTCACAGGGAGCTCACAGACCCTCGTGCACAGCCCACAGGGAGCTCGCAGACCCTCGTGCAAAGCTCACAGGGAGCTCGCAGACCCTCGTGCAAAGCTCTTGTGCACCACAGGGCTAGCACGGCTCTGTACAGATCTCGCATGGAGCTCGTAGACCCTCGTGCAAAGCCCACAGGGAGCTCGCAGGCCCTCGTGCAAAGCTCTTGTGCACCACAGAGCTGGCACGGACCCATGTAGAGCTGGCACACATTGCACGGAGCTCGCACGGCCTCGTGCACAGCTCACAGGGAGCTCGCAGGCCCTCGTGCAAAGCTCTTGTGCACCACAGGGCTGGCACGGCCCCACGCAGAGCTCGCACAGAGCTCGTAGACCCTCGTGCAAAGCTCTTGTGCACCACAGGGCTGGCACGGCCCCGTGCAGAGCTTGCACACATTGCATGGAGCTCGCACGGCCTCGTGCACAGCTCACAGGGAGCTCGCAGACCCTCGTGCACAGCCCACAGGGAGCTCACAGACCCTTGTGCAAAGCTCACAGGGAGCTCACAGACCCTTGTGCAAAGCTCTTGTGCACCACGCGGCTGGCACGGCCCCACACCAAGCTTGCACAGAGCTTGTAGACCCTTGTGCGAAGCTCTTGTGTGCCGCAGGACCAGCGGGGCTGCACGCACGGTTCACACACGTCACACGGTGTTTGCAGAGCCCCGTGCACGGCTCCCGTGCGCCGCAGGGCTGGCCCAGCCTTGTGCAAAGCTCACACGGAGCTCACAGACCCTTGTGCAGAGCTCTCGTGCTCCACAGGGCTCGCACAGCCCCGTGCAAAGCTCACGGGGAGCTTGCAGCCCCTTGTGTGCAGCCCCGTGCAAAGCTCGCAGGGCCTCGTGCACAGCCCTTGCACGCTGCCGGGCTGGGGCAGCCCCACGCAGAGCTCACAGTGTGGCACGGAGCTTGTGAGGCCTCGTGCAAAGCTCTTGTGCACCCACACGGCTCGCACAGCCCCGTGCAAAGTTCACAAGGAGCTCACAGCCCCTTGTGCACAGCCCTTGCACGCTGCCGGGCTGGGGGAGCCCCGTGCAGGGCCCACTCGCGTTGCACCGAGCTCGTAAGGCCTGGTGCAAAGCTCTTGTGCACCCACAGGGCTCCCGCAGCCCCGTGCAAAGCTCCCACAGAGCTCGCAGCCCCTCGTGCGCAGCCGTTGTGCCCCACGGGGGCTGGCAGAGCCCCGTGCAGGGCTCACCGGCGTTGCACGGAGCTCGCAGGACCTTGTGCACGGCTCTTGTGCACCGCAGGCCCCCCCCCCCCGGCGCGGAGCCCCCGCCGGCCCGGTGGAAGCGGTGACGGTCCCGGTGTGTGGGGGCGCGTTCGGGGGCCTCGCGTCCCCCTCCCCAGCCCGGCGGTCGGTGTCGGCGGCGGGTCAGAATCGCAGGGCGCTCACGGGCCGCGGCCTCGCCTATCTGATCGACTCATCCCGCCCGCCGCCGCCCGCCGCACAGCGCCCCGGGGGCTTCGCGGCGACGTTTCTTCTCACCTCGGCCCGGTCCGGCCCGGCCGATCGAATAAGATCAACGTGTAAAAAACAAAGTGTGTGTGTGGGGGGGGGGGGGCGGGCTGGCGGCACCACACGCGCACCACATACACCCCACACGCACCCCCGCACCCCCCTCCCGGCCCTCCCCGCTCCCCGCACACCAGCACCAGCCGCCCCAGCCGCCGCCACCGCCGCACCCCGGAGGGCCCCCCGCCGCGCCGCCCTTTTATAGCCCCGCCGCGCGGGGCACGATGGGAAGGGGCGCGTAGGCCACGCCCCCGCCCCAGCGCGCCCCCTGGCGGCTGGGAGGACCCGCCCCCTGGGCTCGGACACTCCCCCCCCCCCCCCCGAAACCTGCCCCACGGAAGGGGCCCTGCCCCACGGCAGCTCCTTGCCCCACGGAAAGGACCCAGCCCCACAGAAGGGACCCAGCCCCACGGCAGCAGCCACTTGCCCCACGGAAAGGACCCAGCCCCACGGCAGCTCCTTGCCCCACAGAAGGGACCCAGCCCCATAGCAGCAGCCACTTGTCCCACGGCAGCTCCTTGCCCTATGGAAAGGACCCAGACCCACGGCAGCTCCTTGCCCCACAGAAGGAACCCCGCCCCACAGCAGCCAGTTGCCCCATGGAAAGGACCCAGCCCCACGGCAGCCCCTTGCCCCACAGAAAGGACCCAGCCCCACGGCAGCTCCTTGCCCCACGGAAAGGACCCAGACCCACAGAAGGGACCCAGCCCCACGGCAGCAGCCACTTGCCCCACGGAAAGGACCCAGCCCCACGGCAGCTCCTTGCCCCACAGAAGGGACCCAGCCCCACGGCAAGGACCCAGCCCCACGGCAGCTCCTTGCCCCACAGAAGGGACCCAGCCCCACGGCAGCAGCCACTTGCCCCACGGAAAGGACCCAGCCCCACGGCAGCTCCTTGCCCCACAGAAGGGACCCAGCCCCATAGCAGCAGCCACTTGTCCCACGGCAGCTCCTTGCCCTATGGAAAGGACCCAGACCCACGGCAGCTCCTTGCCCCACAGAAGGAACCCCGCCCCACAGCAGCCAGTTGCCCCATGGAAAGGACCCAGCCCCACGGCAGCCCCTTGCCCCACAGAAAGGACCCAGCCCCACGGCAGCTCCTTGCCCCACGGAAAGGACCCAGACCCACAGAAGGGACCCAGCCCCACGGCAGCAGCCACTTGCCCCACGGAAAGGACCCAGCCCCACGGCAGCTCCTTGCCCCACAGAAGGGACCCAGCCCCACGGCAAGGACCCAGCCCCACGGCAGCTCCTTGCCCCACAGAAGGGACCCAGCCCCACGGCAGCCACTTGCCCCATGGCAGCTCCTTGCCCCACAGAAGGGACGCAGCCCCACGGCAGCTCCTTGCCCCACAGAAGGGACCCAGACCCACAGAAGGGACCCAGCCCCACGGCAGCCCCTTGCCCCACAGAAAGGACCCAGCCCCACGGCAGCTCCTTGCCCCACGGAAAGGACCCAGACCCACAGAAGGGACCCAGCCCCACGGCAGCCACTTGCCCCACAGAAGGGACCCAGCCCCACAGCAGCCATTTGCCCCACAGAAGGGACCCAGCCCCACAGCAGCCACTTGCCCCACAGAAGGGACCCAGCCCCACGGCAGCAGCCACTTGCCCCACGACAGCAGCCACTTGCCCCATGGAAGGGACCCAGCCCCACGGGACCCCCAGCTCCACGGCAAACACTCCACAGCAACCCTTCGCCCCACAGGACACCCCACCTCACAGAAGGGACCCAGGCCCACAGCCCTTCACCCCACAGCACTCCCGACAGAGAGGAGCCAGCCCCACAGGACTCCCCACCCCACGGGAACCCCCCACCCCACAGCAGCCAGCCCCACAGCCCCTCACGCCCCCCACCCCTGTGAGAGACCGGGGTGTCAAAATAACGCTCTCTAAGCTCGCTTGTATCTGTATAAAACTCCCCACAGGCCCAGGGCAGACCCGCGCACCCCCTACAGCCCCACACGCTGCTCCGCTGACCCGCCCCGAACCGACGGCACCGGACCCGCCCCGCCGCGGCCTAAGCGGGCGCGGTGAGGCCTCCGGGGGCCGCTCGCCCCAGCCTCGCTCTGGCGCACAGCCCCGCCCCCGTCTGCGCCGGACCAACCGCCGCCCGAGCAAGAGGGCAGGAAGCGCGCGCGCAGCGGCCGTGGCGAGCGCTGATTGGCCGATTCGGAACGACCCGCACGCGGATTGGTCGAGGGAGTCGAGCGAGGCTATAAAGCAGCGCGGTGGGGGAGCGTTGCCTTCCCGCCATCGCGACCCGCGGCGCCGTCGCGACTCGGGGATCGCGGACCGCCGGGACGGGGGACGCCGGGACGCGCGGGCCTGTGGCGGTGACTATCCTCTCGCTGTGCTCCGTTAACACTGCTCCTCCCCCCCGCCTGCCCTCCGCTTCCGCCTTCGCCCTGTGGCTTCTCTCAGCGGGGAGCAATAGAGCCGAAGCGAGCGGCGTCCGAGTGCCTGGGGGGGCTTTCGGCTCCCGCTCGGTGGAATCGCAGAGGGATGGTGACGGGGGTGGGAAGGGACCTCTGGGGATCACCCAGTCCCACCCCCGGCCAGAGCAGGGTCACCCAGAGCAGGTGGCACAGGAACGCGTCCAGGCGGGGTTGGGATGTCTCCAGAGACGGAGACTCCCCCACCTCTCTGGGCAGCCTGTGCCAGGGCTCTGCCACCCTCAGGGTGAAGAAGTTCCTCCTCATGTTGAGGTGGAACTTCCCATAGTCAAGTTTGTGCCCGTTGCCCCTTGTTCTGTCCCCGGGCACCACTGAGAAGAGCCTGGCCCCATCCTCCTGACACCCCCCCTTCAGTATTTATCAGCGTTGATAAGATCCCCCCTCAGCCGTCTTTTTCCAGACTGAAAAGACCCAAATCCCTCAGCCTTTCTTCGTAAGGAAGCAATTCTTGGCCGTGGGGGCGGTGAGCCCCTGGCCCAGGTTGCCCAGAGAAGCTGTGGCTGCCCCATCCCTGGAGGGGTTCAAGGCCAGGTTGGACGGGGCTTGGAGCAACCTGGGCTGGTGGGAGGTGTCCCTGCCCAGGGCAGGGGGGGGGCACTGGGTGGCCTTTAAGGTCCCTTCCAACCTGAACCATTCTGTGAAAATGGTAGGCGCAAACAGAACATTCTTGCGATGTCTTGAAGGCGCTACCAAGAACTTCGTTATTCCAGGGGAAGCGGCCCCAGACGGGGAGGATAACACACCCCCTCCTGTGGGGCGAGGAGACACCCCCCCCCCCCAGCCCTGTTTTCAGAACAACTGCAAAATGTCGGGTTTACAGCCGCCTCCGCCGGGCGGGGAGGCCAAACCTGGGAATACCGCGCCGTTGTGCGAGGGATAGACGCCGAGCAAACAACAGCCGCTGCCGGGGAAGGGGGTGCCCAAGTGGGAGAATTGGTGGCTCCGTGGAGCGTTTTCCAACACGAAGCTCCCATCTTCCTCCCCTGGCTGTATCCGTAGTGCCTCTTCCGCTGGTTTTAAAGGGCGCACTCTTCCATTTGGGGAACAGAATGGGTGGGAGGCCTTTGTTGCCCGCATGGCAAAAAAGAAAAGCGGCAGGACATTCTCCTGAAACCCCGGCTGGCCCATGGAATAGCAGAGCCCGGGGGCTGGCCCCGCTCGCCCCCTGGCACGACGAAGGGGAGGCGGAGAACTGGGAACGGCTCTTGGAGCGATTACGCGTAAAAAGGGGGCACCCAGGGGCCAAAGACCCGTTATCGGGAAGCTCAGACGAGAGGTTGGCCGGTCACCCGAGGGAACTGCCCGGCTTGTGTCTCAGCCTGCGGCCGCCGCCGTTAGCAAGACGCCCTCTTAAAAATGACCCGCTACGTGTTCCAACGGGTAAAGGGTTACGGGATGCCCGGCAAATAGACTGCGTCGGCCCATTCCGAAGGTCTAACGGGAAATATTATGCACTAGTAGGGGTGGAAATCGCGTCAGGCCTGGTGCGGGCTGGGGCCTCTCCCCGCGCCATGGGAGAAGGTGCCGTTAAAGCCTTGGCGCTGTGGTGTGGTGCCTTTCCGAAACAAGGGAACGTGGCAACCCGGCCGGTGAAACCCTGCCTTGCCCGTGGAATGGCGGGGAGCTGGCCCCGTTCGCCCCCTGGCACGGCGAAGCGGAGGCGGAAAATTGGGAACGGCTCTCGGAGCGGTTACGCGTCGGTTTAGTGCCGTGGTTTAACGCCTCTCCGCAACCGCAGTCGACCCGGTGGCTCCCACTTTACCGCCAAAGTCATCCAAGACTGGGCGAAAGAGACAGGAATTCCGTGGGTCGGGATGGAAGATGGGAATTCCGCGCTCCGTGTTACCCTCAGGCCGATGGGATAGCGGAACGCACTCAACGGCCACCTCAAGCCCCGCGAATCCGGGTGGGACGGGTGCCTTTGGGAAGCCGTCATAGTCGATGGAGCAGGGGGGGTGGGGGCGCAAATGGGCGTCCGAAAATTACAGCTATTTTGCCCACAAGCCCCTACCACAAGTCCCGGCGACACCTGGCTTGGCCCATCCCAGGAAACCTTGACGTTACAACGGGGCCTGGTAGAGCTGCCGACTGTCGGAACGGGTCCCCTCGCATCCAGCACGTCCCTTGAGAAGTATCCGAGGCATGAGAACGCCAAATCGATCCCAGATGGTGTCGCGTTAAGGGGGCGAAGTAGCTTTGGCAGAAAATAAACCCCTCCCTTGACGTTCTAACGCTCCTCACCGAGGGGGGAGGCTGGGCGCGGCTGGGTTTAAATCCTGAGGGACGCCCGATTCCCCACCGTCGGTCCAGTCGCCTTTAATTTATTACGCCGTTAGGACGCCGGGTACGCTAATAGCGGGCTGCACCATCAGCCTGGTCGCGCTCGTGCACTGGCACGGCCTGACTTGTTCGCGACGGCGTCTTCCCCCATATCCCCCCTTTCTCGGGCTATTTTTATACTGGTTTTTTTTTTGGGGGGGGGTTTTAACCTCCAAGGTGGAGTTTGAGCGCCTTTAGTCATACAAGACCTTCGTTGCGATTGGCGGGAAATCGTCTCGCTTGACGTTTAAAAGGTAGAGCTTTATGAAAAAAAAAAAAAAAATGGGGGGGCGCGGAGTCCGGGAGGAGCGGTCGCGCCTTGGGAGGCGGGTAGCCTTCGGGACGGAGGTGGCTTTTTCGGCGTTAAAATGCCATTAATCAGGAGCGTAAGCGGGCGCGAAGGACGGCATCACGTCGAAATTTGACAGCCCCCTTGGCTCAGGGTAGGGAGGACGCGGCTTATCGGTTCCGTAGGACCATCCCCTTCCCGTACCCGCTGGATTATCACCAGGAGACGGCCCTGGGATTTCCGTCCCACCCCGTCGTCCCCCCCCCGCCCCCGTCGCGTTGCTTCGCAAGCGATACCGTACAGGGAAAGGCAGATGGAGTGGATTCCTGGCGTCCCGGCTGCGGCCATGTCCTACCCTAGAAACTTTTTCATTCCGTACCTTTCCTCGAGGTGTGAACGATGCTGTATTTTGGCTCGTTTTAGTAATTATTCCACGGATGGATTGTCCCGCCTCTTTAGTAACAGCGAACCCGCTTCCCGAGCCGAACCGAGGGCGATTTTTTCCTTGTTTTTCTCTCTCTCTAGGCGCGGCCCACCGGAGACGCCGCCGCCGCCGCAGACCCTCCGGGAGACCCGCGCGTACCTCCGCGTTTCGCATCGCAGCGGTGACCGTCGTTTCGCTTGCGGTTTTTGAGGATGCCTCGCACCCTCTCGCCCAAGCTGCTCTGGGTAACCCTTTTCTTCGCCGTCAATCCCCGGCATGGCGTCGGCTCCTTAACTCTTCGCCGAGAAGGGGCAAACGAGTTTGTAGCTTTAGGCCGCTCCGTCGCCCGCCTGTTTAATCTCACTAATTGCTGGGTGTGCGGAGGGGCGCTGGGCCTGGAGAGCTGGCCGTGGACCTCCCTCCCCGTCTCTCCCAAGTGGTTGGTGAGCGGTTACGGCGCCGTCGGGAACGACACCTACTGGGAAGAGGAAAGCACGCCGTCTCCTTGGCCGGTACAATACCCAGCCCAAGGCCAGTACTGTCTGAAACGCACCCAGCCGGGGGGGACTTTCCTGGGCACGAGTGTCTGTAACTGGACCTTCACCTACGCCAACCATCCGCCTCCCGGTAGCCCTTACGCCGTGCCCACCACCCAAATCGACGGCCTCGCAGCCGAGGGGCCCCGATGGGCATGGGTGAACGAATCGGGCCACCAGAAAGCGTTTTCCGGTTTTTGGTCCCCGACGAATCTGACCAGTCGCATCGACGAGCCGTACGGACCAGAACTAAACACCACGTGTGGCTGGAGGAACGACGCGGGCGCTTGGTTCTGCCGGGTTACGGGCAGACCCCACCCCCGGCTCCCCTGGCAAAACCTGACGGTCCTCAGCCCTTTGGGAACGGACAATTCCACTTATTTTCAAGTGCCCTCCGCTCCCGCCGGGCTGTTCGAAAGCGGCGCCAAAGCTCTCAAAGGCCACCATTGGATTTGCGGCTATCGCGCTTATAAAGCCCTGCCGGCGAATTGGACGGGGGTTTGTTACGTCGGAATCATCCGGCCTTTGTTTTTCCTCCTCTCCGAAAGCGGCGATCCCTATGTCAAGCCGTCCCACGATCTCCCGCGGAAGAAACGATCGACGGAGGAGGGTCTGCCCATCCCGAGCAGCCAACGGTGGGAGAAAGACGACTGGCCCCTCCTCCGGCGACTCCTGGAAACCTGGAAGCCCAATGAGTTAATTAACGGTGCTCCGGAACCTATTTATAACCTAAACCGTATCGTGCAGCTCCGAGATGGTTTAGAAGTTTCTGCCGGCGAGATGGTGCGTGCCTCGGACGCGTTGGCAAACCCGGCCCCACGACGCCGCTTGGTTCCCGACTCCCGACCGGCCGGAGGAGGTGACGTTTGGAGGACGTTAAATTTTGATTCGAACCGTTGTTTAAAAATCGACGATAACGGTCGGGTCGTTCAAGAAATAGCCTCTAAAATAAGAGAATTAGCCCACGTCCCCGTTCAAAGCTGGGAAAGTCGGGAATCCGAGCCCTTCTCGTGGCTTCCAGGCGCCCCGGGGGTTAAGCGCAGCCTGTTTTACGCGCTGTGCGCCGCAGCAGCGTTGTTATTTGCGCTGTGTCTTGGCCTGGCTTTACGACGGTTCGTTCGGCACGTTGTAACCCAGAGACAGCCTGTAGCCGCCTCGTCGCCAGACGGCGTCAAGTACAGCCGTGCCGCGGACGAGCCGGAGTTTCCAGCTGTAAAAAATGGATGAAGGAAACGCTCTTTTCCTACTTTACCGTCTTCTCCTTCCATCGTTGGACCAACGCTGGTCCGTTCCTTGGACAAGCAACCTCTGAGCCGCGGGGGGGGGGGGCGGCGCGAGAGACTGGAACGGCCAAAAAATTGTCTCGAAAGCTTGTTTGTGTTCTGTTGAGGACTTTTGCTGCGAAGCGACGGGCCGTCTGCCGGGTTTATAGCCGGGGATTTGCTCCTCGGCCGCCGGCGGGATGCCGGGAAACGTGGGCCAACTTGCTGTAAATCCCCAGGAAGGCGTCTCCCAAGTTGGCTCGCCGCTGCCCGCACGGCGTACGCGACACCAAAGGGTCAGCGTTTCGGTTATCGGAGCAGGCGGATCGTGTCCACCTCGGACATTCGGCCCGGATTCGTCCCGCTCCCGACTCTGTTAAACCCGAGCCCAAAAACTCGCCCGGAGTTGCCGGCCAGCGACCGCCTCAAACGATGGTTGTCCCAGCAAAGGCCGCCGTCGGGCCGGTTGAGCGAAGGACGAGTCGCCAGAGACCCAGCGCCACGGGGACCCCCAGCGCCGTCGCGATTCGGCGATCGCGGGACCGGAGGACAGCGGGATGCGCGGCGCCTGTGGCGGTAACCGTCCCCTCGCTGCGCTGCGTTAACGCCGCGCCTCCCCCCCCCCCGCCTGCCCTCTGCTCCCGCCGCCGGCGCTCCTCGAAGGGCAATAAACCCTCCGTCCGCCTGGGGGGGGCGGTTTCAGCTCCCGCTTGGAATCCTTACCGACCTGTCCCGGGCCCAAGCGGGATGGAACAACCCCACGGAAGCCAGCCCCACAGGACCCCCCCCCACCCCACGGGAGCCAGCCCCACACAACCCAACCCCACCCCCCCCCCCCCCAAGAACCAGCCCCACAGCCCCTCACGACCCCCCACCCCCCCCCCCAGCCCACAAGAACCAGCCCCACAGCCCCTCACGACCCCCCCACCTCACAGGGGCCAGCCCCACAGCCCCTCACAACCCTCCCACCACACAGGAGCCAGCCCCATGGAGCCAGCCCCACATGAGCCCCCCACCACACAGGAGCCAGCCCCACATGAGCCCCCCACCCCACAGGGGCCAGCCCCACGTGAGCCCCCCACCCCACAGGGGCCAGCCCCACAGAGCCAGCCCCACAGCCCCTCACGACCCCCCCCCACCACACAGGACCCAGCCCCACACAACTCCCCCACCACACAGGAGCCAGCCCCACATGAGCCCCCCACCCCACGGGAGCCAGCCCCACAGGAGCCCCCCCACACCCCACAGGGGCCAGCCCCACAGGAGCCCCCCCCACCCCACAGGGGCCAGCCCCACAGAGCTAGCCCCATAGGAGCCAGCCCCACAGCCCCTTACCCCACGTGACCCCCCCCCCAACCCCACGGGAGCCAGCCCCACATGATGCCCCCACCTCACAAGAGCCAGCCCCACAGGAGCCAGCCCCACTGGACCCCCAGCCCCACTGGACCCCCAGCCCCACGGCAGGGAGCCAGCGCTGCCCACAGGGGAAACCCCACTTTATTTACACATCGTGGTCCAACAGTTACACCCGGGGGGTGACAGACCCCCCAGCTCCAGGGGGTCAGACCCCCGCTGAGGGGGGGACATCCCGCTGCTGAGGAGGGGCCCTGCCCATCCCCGTCAGCCCCATGGGGGGGCACAGTGTCCGGCGCTCACGGGGCATGGCCGGCTCGTCCCTCTCGCCGCGGGAGGGGGGACACGGGTGACCCCCGGAGCTCCCCTCCCCACAGCTCATCAGCGGCTGGGTGGCACCCACGGCCTGGGGACGCGGGGGGGTGACGCAGGGGACCAGGCCACGGCAGGGTGGCAGGGTTCGACCGGGGTCTCTGGTCTCGGCGCCGGGTCCCCGCGGAGTCACTTCACCACCAGGACGTAGAAAGCCATAAGGACGCAGGACACGGCCACCGCCACGTGCAGGCGGGTGCCGATGACAGCAGCTGCGGGGGCGGGGCACAGCGGGGTGAGGAGAGACCCCCACGTCCCCCATCTCGGATCAGCCTTGTGTCCCCATCCCAGACCTCCGTGTCCCTGCCCCAGACCCATATCCCTGTCCTAGGTCCCCACGTCCCCCGTCCCAGACCCTTGTGTCCCCTTGGCCCTGTCCCGGTGCCATCCTGGTCCCCTGCGTCCCTGTCCTGGATCCTCATGTCCCCATGTCCCTGTCCCAGACCCCCGTGTCTCCCTGTCCCAGACCCCTATGTCCTTGTACTAGATCCCCATGTCCCCACCCCACACCCCCATGCTCCTGTCCCAGATCCCCATGTCCCCATCCCGAACCACCTCCGTGTCCCCATCCCAGACCTCCACGTCCCCCATCCTGGACCCCCCATGTCCTCACCCCAGACCCATGTCCCTGTCCCGGATCCCCACGTCCCCATCCCAGACCATCCCTGTGTCCCCATCCTGGACCCCTGTGTCCCCATCCCAGACCTTCATGTCCCTGTCCTGGACCCCCATGTCCCGGATCCCCGTGTCCCTGTCCGGGCCCCTGTGTCCCTGCAACCCGGACCCCCCGTGTCCCCATCCTGGAGCCCTGTGTCCCCCTGTCCCAGACCTGCCATGTCCCCCCCATCCTGGACCACCCTATCCCAGTCCCAGACCCCCCCGTCCCAATCCCAGACCCCCCCGTCCCAGTCCCAGACCCCCCGTGTCCCCCCATCCCAGACTCCCTGTGTCCCAGTCCCAGACCCCTGTGTCCCCCCAGCCTGGACCCCCCGTGTCCCCATCCCGGACCCCCGTGTCCCTGTCTCAGACCCCCCGTGTTCCCCCATCCCGGACGCCCCCGTCCCAGACCCGCCGTGTCCCCCCATCCTGGACCCCCCTATCCCAGTCCCAGACCCCCCTGTCCCAGTCCCAGACCCGCCGTGTCCCGCCATCCCAGACTCCCCCGTCCCTGTCCCAGACCCCGTGTCCCCCCCATCCTGCATCCCCGAGTCCCAGTCCCAGACCCCTGTGTCCCCCCAACCCGGACCCCCCGTGTCCCCATCCCGGACCCCCATGTCCCTGTCTCAGACCCCCCGTGTTCCCCCATCCCGGACGCCCCCATCCCAGACCCACCGTGTCCCCCCATCCTGCACCCCCGTGTCCCAGTCCCAGACCCCTGTGTCCCCCCAACCCGGACCCCCCGCGTCCCTGTCCCAGACCCTCCGTGGCCCCCCATCCTGGATGCCCCCGTCCCAGTCCCAGACCCGCCGTGTCCCCCCATCCTGGACCCCCCTATCCCAGTCCCAGACCCCCCTGTCCCCATTCCAGGCCCCCGTGACCCCATCCCAGACCCCCCGTGTCCCCCCATCCCAAACTCCCCCGTCCCAGTCCCAGACCCCCCGTGTCCCCCCATCCCAGATCCCTGTGTCCCCCCATCCCAGACCCCCCGTGTCCCCCCACGCCGGCCCCCCCCCGGCCCCTCTCACCCTTGTAGAAGAGCCCCCAGACGCCGCGTTTCTCGCAGAGCAGCCAGGCGCGCAGCCGCGGCACCTTCCGCAGGTAGGCGCAGGTGCAGACCAGCAGCAGCCCGAACACCAGCAGCCCGTCCAGCGAGTACACTGCGGGGGGGGGCAGCAGTCCGGTGTCAGCCCCCCCAGGGGACCCCCACCCCCCCCCCACCCTCCCCCCAAGGCCAAGCTTCCCCCCCGCCCCCCAAGAGAGGACACCAGTCTCCCAGTTCCCCCCCCTCCAAAGGGACCCCGCTTCCCAGCTTCAGCCCCGAAAAGGGCCCAGAGTGCCCCCCCACACCCCGGCCCCTGTGCTCCCCCCGCCCCGGGGGGGCCCGGACCTCCCAGCTCCCCCCCAGAAAGGGGTCCCAGACCTCCTACTTCCCCCCCGCAAAGGGGAACCCCAGCCCCCCAGCTTCAGCCCCCCAAGGACCCAGACTGCCCCCCTCCTCAAGGGGGGTTCCAGCCTCCCAGCTCCCCCCCCCCCAGAGAGGACCCCAGTCTCCCAGATCCTCCCCCCCCCCAAAAAGGGACCCCACTTCCCAGCTGCAAAGGGCCCAGACTCCCCAGTTCCCCCCCCCCCAAAGGGATTCCAGCCTCTGAGCTGGCCCCCCCAAGGGGTCCCAGACCTCCCAGCTTCGCCCCCCCCCCCAACGAATAGGACCTCCGGCCCCTCAGCTTTAGCCCCCCCCACAAAGGACCCAGGACCCCCAACTCCCCCCAAGATGGGGACCCCATCCTCCCAGCTTCCCCCCCGCTGCCAAGGGGATCCTGGCCTCTGAGCTGACGCCCCCGGGGGTCCCGAACCTCCCAGTTCCCCCCCCAGAAGGGATCCCGGACCTCCTACTTCCCCCCCCGTCAAGGGGAACCCCAGCCCCCCAAGGACCGGGACTGCCCCCCCACCAAGGGGGGGTTCCATCCTCCCAGCCTCCCCCCGCCCCAGGAGAGGATCCCAGTCTCCCAGTTCCCCCCCTCCAAAGGGCCCAGACTCCCTAAGCTCCCTGCCCGCCCCCCCCCAGCGAAGGGGATCCCGGCCTCTGAGCTGCCACCCCCCCCCGGGGGGCCCCGACCTCCTACTTCCCCCCCGCCTACGAGGCCACCCCCCTCCCAACCCAAGGGGACCCCAGCCTTCCAGCGCCCCCCCCCTCCAAGGGGGAGCCCGGCCTCTGAGCAGCCCCCCCAGAGAACCCAGACCTTCCACCTCCCCCCCCCAGGGGGGGTCCCAGGCCTCTGAGCTGCCCCCCCGGGGGACCCAGATCCCCGAGCCCCCCTCTCCACAAAAGGGACCCGGCCTCCCCCCCCGCCGCCATGGGGTCCCGGACCTCCCAGCTCCCCCCCACAAAGGGACCCGGCCCCCCTTCCCCCCCCCCCCCCCCCCCCCGGCCTCTCCTCTGCCCCCTCGGGCCCTCCCAGCTCCCCCCCGCCCGCCGAGGGGCCCGGCCCTCCCCGCTCCCGCCCCGCCTCAGGCCTCCCCGCTCCCCGCCCCGGCTCCCGAGTGACCGTCCCCTCCTCGCCCCGGGGGACCCCGACCGGCCACTGCCCCCCCCGGCCCCTCACCGTTGGTCATGGCGGCGGCGGCGGCGGGGCCCCCCCACCCCGCGCACTCCCCGGGGCCGCCGCCGCTGCGCAGGCGCGGGGCCGCCGCCGCCAACGCGACACCGGAAGCCGCCAGGCGCCGCCAGTCGCGCGCCGAGGGCGCCAGGCGCGGCCAGCCGACGGCCGAGCCGCCAGGCGGCGAAATCGAACCGGCCGGCGAGAGCAGGAGGCCTCAATCGAGCGCCTACCGGGAGGAGGGGGTAATACCAGTATCGCCCAGTACCAGCCCCGCCAGCCCCAGTGCACCCACTCCCGCAGTAACCCCCCAATGCTCCCAGTAACCCCCGAGTGCACCCAGTCCCCCAGTCCTCCCAGTAACTGCCCAGTAACCCCCAGTCCTCCCAGTAGCTCCCCAGTGTGCCCAGTCCCCAAGTAACCCCCAGTAACGCCCAGTCCTCCCAGTAACTGCCCAGTGCACCCAGTCCCCCAGTGACCCCCAGTCCTCCCAGTAACTCCCAAGTGCACCCAGTCCCCATCCCAGCTCCCCCAGCACCCACCAGTCCCCCCAGTAACCCAGGGTCCCCCGTATCCCAGTCCCTCCAGTAATCCCCAGTCCCCCAGTAACCCCGTGTGCCTTCCAGTTCCCCCCTGCCGAAGTGGCGTCTGTGACCCCCTGTCTCCCCAGTGACCCCCAGTGCACCCAGTAACCCCTCCCCGTAACCCCCAGTGCGCCCAGTCCCCAACCCGGTTTCCCCAGTAACCCCCAACACCCCCAATAACCCCCATAATCCAGTACCCCCAGTGACACCAGTGCCCCCAGCAGACCCCAGTGCCAGCAGTGTCCCCAGTGAAACCAGTGACACCAGTGTCCCCAATCACACCAGTGCCCTCAGCAGACCCAGTGCCCCCAGTGCCCCCAGTGACACCAGTCACACCAGTGAAACCAGTGCCTCCAGTGGCACCAGTGTCCCCAGCAGACCCCCAGTGACACCAGTGTCCCCAGTCACACCAGGGACACCAGTGTCTCCAGTGTCCCCAGTGCCCCCAGTGCCACCAGTCTCCCCAGTGAAACCAGTGCCTCCAGTGACACCAGTGTCCCCAGCAGACCCCAGTGACACCAGTGACACCAGTGTCCCCAGTAACACGGGTGCCCCCGGCAGACCCAGTGTCCCCAGTGACACCCGTGCCCCAAGCCACGGGGTGGGTGCCACCAGCCCTGCGCAGGACACGTGTCACCGTCCCTTAGGCCCATCAGGGTTAATCCCGGGGCTTAATGGCTTTTGCTGGTGGGAACGAGGCCGCCGTCCCTGTCACCGTCACCGTCACCGCTGGAGCACACGGGGCCACCAGCCGGGCTGGGGGAGCCGGCACCCGGCCCCTCTCCCTGCGTCCCTGGCCCCCCAGGGCGCGGGGACAAGGACCGCCGGCAGCGGGGACATGGGGCTGGCGCAGAGCAAGAGGGTGAGTGGTGGCAGGTGGCTGGGACGCCCCGGGGGGACAGGGACACCCCCGAGCCCCGGGCTGGGTCCCCCATCTCCTGTGCTGGGGGCGGGAGGGGACAAGAGGGGACACCCCGAGACACATCCCCACGTAAATGGCTGGCTGTCCCCATGCCATCCCCGGCGTTCAGCCTGGGGACAGCCCCCCCCGCCATCCTTAGGTTCCAGAGTTAACGTGAAAATATCCATTGTCCTCTCCCTCCCTTGCACCCGGCGGGAGGGACACCGGGGGGGTGACGCGGTCCCCGCGGGGGACAGCCGTGGAGGGAGAGAGAATGCCCAACCCCGGAGGATCCATGGCTGTGCCCCCTCCGGTGCTGGGGGCGATGGGGGTGACAAGCAGGGACCTGGCGGTGTCTCCCACTGTGTTCCCGGCTCGGGGAGGACCCAGAGCCAGGGACCGGCCGCGTGTCCCTCTCTGACCCCGCTCTTTGCCCTTGCCAGGGTGACAACAAAGCCCCGAGGAGCAGTGCGGTGCCGGGTGGGTGCTGCTGGGGCTGCTGTGGGACCCAGGGGAATGGGGACCCTGTGGGCGAGGGGGACCTGGGGGGGGTGATGGAGAACCCAGGGGTGATGGGGACCTGGGGGGCAATGGGGGCACCAGGGACAATGGGGGCACCAGGGACAATGGGGACCCGAGGGGTGATGGGAACCTGGGAGGTGATGGGGATGTGAGGGGTGATGGGGACCTGGGGGGTGACGGGGACACCAGGGACAATGGGGACCCTGGAGGTGATGAGGACCCCAGGGGTGATGGGGTTGTTGGGGAGTGATGGGGACCTGGGGGGTGATGGGGACCTGGGAGGTGATGGCGATGTGGGGGGTGATGGGGACCCCAGAGGTGATGGCGATGTGGGGGGTGATGGGAACCTGGGGCGCGATGGGGACCTGGGGCACAATGGGAGCACCAGGGACAATGGGGACCTGGGGAGTGATGGAAACTCCAGGGGTGACAGGGGACGATGGGACGATGGGGACCTGGAGGGTGATGGGGACGTGGGGGTGATGGGGAGCTGTGGGGCAACGGGGGCACCAGGGACAACTGGGACCCTGGAGGTGATGGGGACCCCAGGGAGTAATGGGGACCCTGAGGGATGCTGGACACTCCAGGGGTGACGGGGACCCCAGGGACAACGGGGACCCCAGGGGACAATGGGAACCTCGAGGGTGATGGGCACCCAACGGGTGGTGGGGACATCAGGGACAATGAGGACCTCAAGGGACGATGGGGACCCCAGGGGTTGATGGAGGCCTCAAGGGGCGATGGGAGGACATGGGGACCGTAGGGTGGCCTGGGGGTAGGGACAGGGACACTTGGACACAGGGATCCTGGAGGGTGCCAGGTGCTGGGGGACAGCATGTGGGGCCACAAGCCCCAAGACCCCCAGGGTTGGGGGACACGGGGGCCGGTGTCCAGGATCTCCGCCTGTGGTGGCACGTGGTCCTGGCGAGGGAGGCGGGCAGGGTCACCCCGTCCCCTGGTGACCCTGTCCCAGGGTTGTCCCATCCCTCGTGGTCACACCATGCCCCAATGACCCCGTCCCCTGGTGACACTCTCCCACCGGTGACCACAGCCGTCCTGGTGACCCTATCCCATGGTGACCCATGCTCCTGGTGACCCCATGCCTTTAGTGATACCATGCCTCTGGTGACCCCATCCCATGGTGACCCCATGCCCCTGGTGACCCCCGCTACTCCTCCAGAGGGTGACGGGAGCGGTGTCCTCTCCCCGGACATGGCCACCGATGGCCACGAGGGCCTCATCCAGCCCAGGAAGGTGCCAAACCCAATGCGGGAGTCCCGGACCCACCGGGAGATGCACCGGGAGCTGCTCTTCAGCCACAGCAGGTGAACGGGGACGGGACATGAGGTGTGGGGATGGGACGGTCCCCAGGTTGGGTGGCCAGGCGGGGGTGGCCCTCTTGACGTCTGTCTGTCTCTCCCCACAGGGGGCTCCTCCCCCGGCACAGGGCTGAGCTCCCGCAGGTGCTGGAGAGCCGGCGGCTGAGGCAGCTGAGGGAGGAGCTGCAGGGACCCCCCTCCGACCTGGAGCAGCAGCTGAGGAAACGCCACCAGAGGCTTGAGGAGGTCTGTGCCATCCCTCTGTCCCCCGTCCTTCTGTCCCAGCCCTCCATCCCTCCATCCAGCCCAGCCCTCCTGCCTTCACCTCACTGTTCTCCATCCATCCATCCATCCATCCATCCATCCATCCATCCATCCATCCATTCTCCCATCCATCCATCCATCCATCCATCCATCCATCCATCCATCCATCCATTCTCCTATCCATCCATCCATCCATGCATTCATCCACTTGTGCCACCATCCATCCATCCATCCATCCATCCATCCATCCATCCATCCATCCATCCATCCATTCTCCCATCCATCCATCCATCCATCCATCCATCCATCCATCCATCCATCCATCCATTCTTCCATCCATCCATCCATCCATCTATGCATCCATCCATCCATCCATTCTCCCATCCATCCATCCATCCATCCACCCACCCACCCGTCCATCCATCCACCCACCCGTCCGTCCATCCATCCATCCATCCATCCATCCATCCATCCATCCATCCATCCATCCATTCTCCCATCCATCCATCCATTCATCCATCCATCCACCCACCCACCCACCCGTCCATCCATCCATCCGTCCATCCGTCCATCCATCCACCCGTCCATCCATTCTTCCGTCCATCCGTCCATCCATCCATCCATCCATTCTTCCATCCATCCATCCATCCATCCATCCATCCATCCATCCATCCATCCATCCATCCATCCATTCTCCTATCCATCCATCCATGCATTCATCCACTCGTGCCACCATCCATCCATCCATCCATCCATCCATCCATCCATCCATCCATCCATCCCTTCCTCCCTTCAGGGATGCACATGTCCATCCATCCACCATCCATGTATCCATCCATCCATCCATCTATATGTCCTTCCATCCCTCCATCCGTCCATCCATCTGTCCCTGCAACCATCCACCCACCCACTCACCCAACCCTGCTTCAGCCCCCCCATCCATTCCTTGTTGCTCACAGATCTGGGGGGTGGCTGAGGGAGGCCACACCATGGGGACAGTTGGGAGAGGCCACACCATGGGGACAGGTGGGAGAGGACAGGGCCCGGGGGCAGTTGGGTGATGGCTGGGCTGTTGGGGCAGTTGGGTTGAGGAATGGCCAGGGGAGGCTGGACTTGGCGGGTGGCCGAGGGAGGCTGTGTTGGAGGGATGGGTCAAGGTCATGATGGATGGATGGATGGATAGGCGGATAGGAGGATGGATGGATGGATGGATGGACGGATGGATGGATGGACAGGTGGGTGGATGGATGGAAGGATGGATGGATGGATGGATGGATGGATGGATGGATGGATGGAAGGAAGGATGGATGGATGGATGGATGGGAGAATGGTCAAGGGCCTGATGGAGGCTGGATTGATGGGACACCCCGGCCAGGAGATGGCCAGATCATGGGAATGGCTGATGGAGCCCAGGTTGATGGGACACCCAGGTCAGGAGATGGTTGGGTTGTGGGGACGGCTGATGGAGCGTGGCTTGATGGGACACCCAGGCCAGGAGATGGTTGGGTCGTGGGGACGGCTGATGGAGCGTGGCTTGATGGGACACCCAGGTCAGGAGATGGTTGGGTCGTGGGGATGGTTGATGGAGCCCAGGTTGATGGGACGCCCAGGTCAGGAGATGGTTGGGTCGTGGGGATGGTTGATGGAGCGTGGCTTGATGGGACACCCAGGCCAGGAGATGGCCGTGTCAGGGGGGTGGCTGAGGGGCCCCAGACCAGGACCCATGGTCGCCCCTCCTGGTCCTCACCCGCCGCAGCACGAGCGGGAGGCGGCAGCGGGGCCGGACGCAGCCCCTCGCCCCGAGTTCCTGCTGGTTCGGGACAGCCTGAGGAAGATGAAGCTGGCGGAGCCGGGCGCCCGACAGACCTGAGCGGGAGCCGGGGCCCCCCGACACATCCCGACGCTGGCACCGGCGCCGTCATTCTGGGAGAGCTCGTGGTCGGGGGTGGCCGCGGGTACCGCCGCCTCCGTGGCCCCACGACGGTGAGAACCAACGTGCCCGGGGTTGGAATGAGCTGGCAGAGCCCTGGGCAACGTCGCGGGCGGCGCGGGGACGCGGCGGGCAACGGTCTCACCCCGACCTGCACCTGTTCCGGCTGGAAACCACTACAAAAATATAAGAAAATCAAGGTTTTTTTTTTTTTTTCATCTGGGTTTTCTTGATGCAAATGCGCCAGGGGACAGGGACGGGGAGGGGGACGGGGACGGGGTGGCGTTGGCTTGGGTTGAGGGGGGGCCGCGGTGAGGACGGAGGGCGGCCACGGTGGGAGAGCCGCGGGACGGGCTGGTGGCCGGTGGCTCGGTTCGGTGCTGGTCCTACCGGCCCAAATGCAGGTTGGTGTCCGCCCAAGGCCTTCAGCCATCACCTCCAGCCTTCCTCCCCCGCCCCGCTCTTCCTCTTTCCCCCCTCCTTTTTTTTTTATTTTTTTTTTTTTTTTTGGAGGTGGGGGGGGGGTGTGTGTTTCTTTCTTCTCGTCGCGTTTTGATTTTTTTTTTTTTTTTTTCCTGTTTCCAAAATTAAACGCGCCTCCCCTCCTGCCCCTTCCACCCCCCCCCAGCCCTTGCCCCGTTGGGGAAAGGAAGTGCGAGAGGCTGTTTTTGAGCAAAAACTCAGATCAACAACCCAACCGCCGGGCGCGGCCAGCACCGCCCCGGCCACCGAGGAGGGCACCCGGCCACCGCCATGGCCCCCGAGGAGCTTGCCGCCTCAGCCGACTACGATTACCCACCGGTGACCAACGCGACGGGGAACGGGGAGGTCTTCTCCCGGTGGGAGGTCTTCTTCACCACCGTCTTCATCCCCGTCCTCTACTCCTTCATCTTCCTCCTGGGCCTGGCGGGGAACCTCTTTGTCATCGCTCTGATGGCCAAGAAGAGGCGGGGCCAGAGGGCGGTGGACACCTTCGTGCTGAACCTGGCGGTGGCCGATGTCATCTTTGTCTGCACCTTGCCCTTCTGGGTGGCGGCGGGGGCGCGGGGCAACCGCTGGCCGCTGGGCGAGGGGCTCTGCAAGGCCAGCAGCTACGCCATCGCCGTCAACCGCTGCTCCAGCATCCTCTTCCTCACCGCCCTCAGCGTGGAGCGTTACCTGGTCATCAGGAAGGTGCTGGACACCAAGAGGACGGGTTCCCAGCGGCACGTCCGCCTCACCTGCGGCTTCATCTGGGCGACGTCCCTCCTCTTGGGCGTCCCGGCCCTGCTGTACCGGCGGTTGGACGGGGACGACTGCTGGGATGAAGACGGAGAGGACTTCAGCCTGGCCATGGTCTTCCTCACCTTCCTCCTGCCCTTGGGGGTCATCTCCTTCTGCTACTGCTCCATCTACTGCCACCTCCAGCGCCACGTCCGGCTGGGCAGGGGCGTCCGGCGTTCCCACCGCGCCATCGTCACCATCGTGGCAGCCTTCCTCTGCTCCTGGTTGCCCCTCAACGCCTGCAAGGTCCTACTCTTCTTCCTCGCCAAGGGGACGCTGGCCCTGTCCCAGGGGCAGGAGGTGGCCCTGCGCTGGGTGGTGGCCGCCAGCACCTGCCTGGCCTTCGTTAACAGCTGCGTCAACCCCCTCGTCTACGCCCTGATGGACGGGCGCTGCCGGCCCCGATGTCCCCTGGGTCCCCGTTCCTCGGGGACGGCTCCCGGCGTGGCCGTCACCTCCTCCACCACCGACTCCAGCCTCGGTGGCCGGATCCGGACCAAGCCCCCCCCCGCCCCCGGCGCAGGGCCCAGCTCCGGCCGGCACCGGGGGTCCCGTGGGGCCACCCCGGGGTGAGTGTGTCCCCCCCCCACCTCCTCCTCCACCCCAGCGTCCCCGAGGCGCCACCGACGACGTCCCTGCCGACTGCCCAGGATCAGCCCCCCCCCCCCCCGGCCCCAGCGCCCCCCCCCCCCCCCCCCCCCCTAAAATCCTCATTCCTTCGGGAGCAGGAACCTGGTTTTAATCCCGATTTAAACCCAATTAATACAAATTTACCCGGATCACTAACGATATATTTTAGTCTTCGAGCTGTTTTTACCTCCCCGGGGCGGGGGGGGGAGGGGGGGGATTTGGGGGGGGGGAGGACGGGACGACTCGGTGCCACCAGCTCTGCCCGACGTGGGGACACGCTGAGAAAAAAAAACCCGACTTTTTTCTCCGAATCCTCCTCTTTCCTCCAAATCCTCCTTTGATTTTCCGAACCCACTATTTTTCAGCGTGGCCGGGGGTTCCTGCGCCCCCCCCCCCGCCCCCCCGACCTCATGCTGCCGGGCGAGGGGTGGCCGTGGGGTGTCCCGTCCGTCCCCCCCCACCCAAGACCGTGGAGGGACTCGGGGACGTTGGGAAGCTGCGGGTGGCGGGGACGGTGGCGGGGAGTTTGTGGAGGTGCAGGGCTGCTGCCTGCTCCCTGCCTGCTCCCTGCCTGCGTCTCCCCTGCCTGCTCCCTGCCTGCGTCTCCCCTGCCTGCTCCCTGCCTGCATCCCCTGCCTACTCCCTGCCTGCTCCCTGCCTGCGTCTCCCCTGCCTGCTCCCTGCCTGCATCGCCTGCCTACTCCCTGCCTGCACCCTGCCTGCTCCCTGCCTGCATTGCCTGCCTACTCCCTGCCTGCTCCCTGCCTGCATCTCCCCTGCCTGCTCCCTGCCTGCTCCCTCCTGCCTGCACCCTGCCTGCTCCCTGCCTGCATCTCCCCTGCCTGCTCCGTGCCTGTGTCTCCCCTGCCTGCACCCTGCCTGCACCCTGCCTGCATTCTGCCTGCTCCCTGCCTGCACCCTGCCTGCGTCTCCCCTGCCTGCACCCTGCCTGCTCCCTGCCTGCATCTCCCCTGCCTGCACCCTGCCTGCACCCCCTGCCTACTCCCTGCCTGCTCCCTGCCTGCTCCCTGCCTGCATCTCCCCTGCCTGCACCCTGCCTGCATCCCCTGCCTAATCCTTGCCTGCATCTCCCCTGCCTGCACCCTGCCTGCACCCTGCCTGCACCCTGCCTGCATCCCCTACCTACTCCCTGCCTGCTCCCTCCTGCCTGCAACCTGCCTGCACCTCCCCTGCCTGCACCCCCTTTCCTGCACCCTGCCTGCTCCTCTCCTCCCTGTTCCCTGCCTGCTCCCTGCCTGCTTCTCTCCTGCCTGCACCCTGCCTGCACCTCTGGTCTGTGCCTGCCCTGTTGCAGCTCTTCCTGCCTGCACCCCTGCCTGCACCTCTCCTGCCTGCTCCTCTCCTGCCTGCAGCCCTTGCCTGCACCTCTCCTGGCTGTACCTCTACTTCCACCCTGCCTGCACCCCTGCCTGCATCTCACCTGCCTGCACCCCTGGCCTGCACCTGCCCTGCTTGCACCTCTTCCTGCCTGCACCCTGCCTGCTCCCTGCCAGCTCCTCCCCGCTCCCTGCCTGCACCTCTCCTGCCTGTTCCCTGCCTTCTCCCTGCCTGCACGTCTCCAGCCTGTTTACTGTCTGCACCCTGCCTGCACCTCCCCTGCCTGCACCCTGCCTACTCCTCCCCGCCTGCACCCTGCCTGCATCTCCCCTGCCTGCACGCTGCCTGCACCCTCCTTCCTGCACCCTGCCTGCACTCTGCCAGCTCCTCTCCTGCCTGCTCCCTGCCTGCACATCTCCAGCCTGTTTACTGCCTGCTCCCTGCCTGCACCTCCCCTGCCTGCACCCCCGCTGCCTGCACCCTACCTGCACCCTGCCTGCACCTCCCTGCCTGCATGCTGCCTGCACCCTGCCTGCACTCTGCCAGCTCCTCTCTTGCCTGCTCCCTGCCTGCTCCCTGCCTGCACCCTGCCTGCACCTGCCTTGCTCGCAGCTCTCCCTGCCTGCTCCCTGCCCCTCTCCCTGCCTGCACCCCCACTTGCAGCCTGCCTGCATCTCCCCCGCCTGCATCTCCCCCTGGCCCTGCACCTCTCCTGCCTGCACCCTGCCTGCTCCCTGCCTGCACCCTGCCCTCCTGTCCCCGCGGGCCCCCGTGGGACGGTGCCGGGGCTGAGACACACTTTCCCCTCCCCTGCCCCGCGCCGGCAGTGCAGGATGTGGCCGACTCGCCTGCGCCAGCCGCCATGATTCATCCCACACCCAACCGGCGCCCGCGGCCGCGCCGTTCCCACGGCCTGGCACGGCCCTGGCACTGCCCCTCATCGTCCCCTCCTGCCTGGGGACGGGGACAGGACAGGCTGCCTTGGCTCCCGGCGGGTCCCTGCTCCGGGGAAGGGATGGTGGTGGCAGCGCCAGGGCAGCACCGTCACCCTCCCCCTGCCCGCTCTGCCCGGCTGGGTCTCTGCCTGCCACCGGCCTCCGGGGGACGTCCTGCTGCCACGGGCCGTGGCGCGGATGGGGACGGTGTCCCCGCGCTCGTTCTGTGCCCATGTGGCACCAGGGATGGAGCCTCCACCCGGCACCGTGCCGTGCTGTGCCAGGCAGTGCCAGGCAGTGCCGTGCTGTGCTGTGTCAACTGGCACCGCGTCGTGCCATACTGTGCCATGCCACCCTGTACCGTGCTGTACTGTGACATCCCATGCCGTCTCCTGCCATGCCATCCCATCCTATACCACACCATACCAAGCCATGCCATGTCATACCATGCCATGCCATGCCATACCATACCATGCCACGCCACGCCACGCCATGCCATCGCACGTATACCTTGCCATACCGTACCATCCCATCCCATCCCATAACCATGCCATGCCATCCCATCCCATCCCATTCCATGCTGTGCCATGTCATGCCATGCCATCACATCCCATTCCACCCCAGCCCATGCCATACCATAACCATCTCATTCCATCCCACACCATCCCATCCCATCCCGTACCATAACCATCCCATCCCGTACCGTCCCATCCCATCCCATGCCATACCCTACCATAACCATGCCATGCCATGCCATCCTATCCCATCCCATCCCATCCCATACTGTACCATAACCATACCATGCCATACCGTCCCATCCCGTCCCATGCCATCCCATAACCATCCCATGCCATCCCATCCCATAACCATCCCACCCCATGCCATCCCATCCCATCCCATCCCATCCCATCCCATCCCATCCCATCCCCATACTATAAATGTACCCTGCCATAGTGTCCCGTCCCATCCCATCCCATCCCATGCCATACCGTACCATAACCATCCCATGCTATCCCATGCCATGCCATGCCATGCCATGCCATACCATACTGTACTGTACATCCCATCCCATCCCATCCCACACCACACCATGCCATCCCATCCCATCCCACACCATAACCATCCCATCCCATGCCATGCCATACCGTACCATAACCATCCCATCCCATGCCATGCCATGCCATGCCATCCCATGCCATGCCATACCATACCGTACCATATTGTACCATACATCCCATCCCATCCCACACCATGCCATGTCATGCCATCCCATCCCATCCCATGCCATGCCATCCCGCGCTATGCTATCCCATGCCATGCCATGCCGTCCCGTCCCATCCCATCCCATCCCATCCCATGCTATGCCATCCCATGCCATACCTTCCCATCCCATCCCATCCCATCCCATCTCATACCGTCCCATCCCATAACCATACCATGCCATACTGTCCCATCCCGTCCCAAGCCATGCCATGCCATGCCATCCCATCCCATCCCATCCTATGCCATCCCATCTCATCCCCATACTATAAGTGTACCCTGCCATACCGTCCCATCCTATCCCATCCCATCCCATGCCATTCCGTACCATAACCATCCCATGCCATGCCATCCCATCCCATCCCGTGCCATGCCATCCCGCGCTATGCCATCCCATCCCATCCCATCCCATCCCATCCCATCCCATCCCATCCCATCCCATCCCATGCCATGCCATCCCATCCCATCCCATCCCATGCCATCCCATACCGTACCATACCGTACCATACTCTACCATACATTCCATCCCATCCCATCCCATCCCACACCATGCCATGCCATCCCATCCCGTGCCGTGCCATGCCATCCCACGCTATGCCATCCCATGCCATCCCATCCCATCCCATCCCATCCCATCCCATCCCATCCCATCCCATGCCATCCCACACCACACCACACAACACCGCCCCACAGCACGGCACCCCGCGCCCCAGCGCCCTGCCCTTTGCCCCCACCGCACCCACGGCGGTGCCGCGTGGTGCCGTGTCCGTGTCCGTGTCCCCGTCCCCGGCGGTGGCGGGCGAGGCCGCGGCGCGTGGGGCGTTGCGGGGCTGGCGGTGGCCGGGAAGGTGTTGCTCACCCGCTCCTCCCCTCCGCCTCAAGTCACAACACGTCCCCGTGGCCCGGGCGCAGCAAGAAGCCGGCAGCGGCGGCGAGCGCCCAGGTAAGGCATCGCCCCCCAGCGCTGCCCCCCCCGCCCCCCCACCCCCCGGCCCCCCGCGCCCTACCTCAGTTTCCCCAACCCACCCTGCGTCCCAACAGGGGGGGAAACTGAGGCACGGCGGGGGGGGTGGCGTGGGGGGAAGCCATACAAAACCAACCTCAGCGACCCCCCCTGCCCCGCTCCCACCCGTTTCCCCCCCTCCCCTGGCTAAAATAGAGCAAGGGGGGGGGTGTCGGGGTGCTGGGGGGAACCTTTTTCCCACGGCCGCCCCCACCCCGGCGGCCGCCTCCAGCCCAGACGGAAAAGAAATCAAAACTGGGAGAGGCGCCCAGCGAAACCGGCCGGGGCGGGAGGGTGCAGGCCCCCCCCCCCCCCACACCGGGCCGCACCCCGACCACCTTTGCCCCCGGGATGGGTCTCATCCAGGTTCCCGGCTGCCGGGCACGTGTTTGCGCACCTTTGTTTATCGTAGGACCTACAAGAAGGCAGGCAAAGCAAACACGGCCTCGCCTGCCTTCCTCCCCTCTCCCCTGCCCCGCCGCCATCGCCGGAGCCATCGTCGGCCGCCCAGGAGGACGCGGGGCGATGCTGAGGGTCGTGGGGGGGGGTTCAGGGGGGGCTTCACCTTTGGGTGTTCCCCGAGGGGTGGCGAGGGGACAAGGCGTCTCCCCGCTGTCGCCCGTAGGGTCCCGGCCCGGCATGGGGGAGGTGAGCGACACCGACAGCGGGATCATGCTGCATTCGGGTGAGCACCGGGCTTGGGGGGGGGGGGGAAGGTTTTGGGGTGCCCTCATCCCCCACGAGTGCTCTTATAGACGTGCCCCCCCCCCCCCGCCCTCCCCACCCCCGCCCCCGCCCTCCCCAGGCTGAGAACGGGGCACTTCGGTGCACGGGGATACACAAAAGCTCCTGGGGAGGGGGAAAAAAATGGGGGAAATGGGGGTTACCCCTGCTTTCGGGGGGGGGGGGCACCCAAGCGTGACGAGGGGACTGGGCCCGCGGGGGAGAGGCGGGGGGGAGGCCGGCTTTGACTCAGCCGGGTTTTGCTCCGGGATGGCTGAGTCAGGGCGAAACCTTGTGTATGTCCCGTGTCCCCCCCCCAGCCCCGTGTCTCCGTGCTGGGAAACCACGGCTGCCCCCAGGGGAGCTGGAGCACCCACGGGTGCTGCCGGGGAGGTGGTGGTGGTGGGGGGGTGCCAGTGTGTGTGTATGGGGGGGGTGACGCTGCTTTTCCTCCCTTCTGGCGTCGGGGGAAACTGAGGCAGGGAGGGGAGGGGTGTGGGGGTGTGTGTGTCTGTGGGGGGCTGCATCTCAGCAGCTCTCCCTCTCTCCGTCCCACCCCCCCCGTCCCTCCCCAGGCCCCGACAGCCCCGTGCCCCCCCTGAAGGAGCGGGCGCAGGCCGGGCGCAGGCGGCAGCAGGCGTTGGAGGCCCGGCTGGAGACCTGCGTGCAGGAGCTGCGGCGGCTCTGCCTGCGCGAGGCGGTGAGCGGGGCTGGGGGGGACACCCTGTCCCAAACATCCCCCCCCACACACCCAGCCCCCCCCCAAGCGGCGGCTCAGCGCCCCCATGCCGTCCCCAGGAGCTGACGGGGACGCTGCCCCGCGAGTACCCCCTGAAAGCCGGCGAGAAGCCCCCTAAGGTCCGGCGCAGGATCGGGGCTGCCTTCAAGCTGGATGAGACCCTCGTCCTGCGCGGGGCGGTGAGGGGCTCCCTGGGGTGCGAAGGGCGTGGGGGGGTTCCTGGAAGGGTGGTGGGGACCCCTCTCCATCCCATCCCATCCCATCCCAGAGCTGCGGGAGATGCCCAAGTGCCACCAGGAGAAGCACCATGTTGTGCCATGCCGTGCCATCTCATCCCATCACATCCCCATCCCCTTCCATTCTTTCCCTACCCCCATCCCATCTCCATGCCATGCCATCTCGCCCCATCCCGTTCCATCCTTTCCCTATCCCCATCCCATCCCCATCCCATTCCATGCCATGCCATGTCATCCCGTGCCATTCCATCCCCATTCCATCCCCGTTCCATCCCATCCCATTCCCATGCCATAACATGCCATGCCATGCCATGCCGCCATCCCATGCCATCCCATCCCCATCCCATGCCATCCCATTCCATCCCATGCCATGCCATCCCATCCCATCCCATGCCATGCCATCCTATGCCGTGCCATCCCATCCCATCCCATGCCATCCCATGCCATGCCATGCCATGCCATGCCATGCCATCCCATGTCATTCCATGCCATTCCATCCCCTTTCCATCCCATCCCCATGCCATGCCATCCCCTGCCATGCCATGCCATCCCATCCCATGCCATCCCATTCCATGCCATGCCATGCCATGCCATGCCATCCCATCGCCATGCTATGCCATCCCATCCCATCCCCATCCCATCCCATCCCATCCCATGCCATCCCATCCCCATGCCATGCCATCCCATGTCATCCCATGCCATTCTATCCCCTTCCCATCCCATCCCCATGCCATCCCATGCCATCCCATCCCATGCCATCCCATCCCCATGCCATCCCATCCCATGCCATCCCATGCCATGCCATGCCATGCCATCCCATGTCATCCCATGCCATTCTATCCCCTTCCCATCCCATCCCATCCCCATCCCGCCCCATCCCATCCTATCCCATCCCATCCCATCCCATCCCCATCCCATGCCATCCCACCCCATCCCATGCCACGATGTCACCGTCCCCATCCCATGGCAGAAAACCCTCTTCCCCCCCGTTAACGCTGAGCCGCCGTTAGCCGTGCCGGCGCGGCGGGTGGCGGGTGGCGGGTGGCGGGCGCCGAGCGTCTCCCCCATCTCCCCAAGGACCCGCTGAGCGCCCTGGAGCGGGACCTGGCGCTGCAGCTGCAGATCGCCAAGGCCGCCCGGCGCCTGTGCCGCGAGGAGAACATCAGCAAGCGGCTGCGCAAGCGGCGGCAGACGGCGGCGCTGCTGGAGGAGCAGAAGCTGAAGGACCTGGAGAACATCCTCAACCAGCGCCGGCTCCTGGCCGGCCGACGGCCACTGTCCGCCCCCGCCGGAACCGCTGCTGCCGAGGGTGAGCCCCCTGATCCCCCCCAATCCCGCCATGTGTGTGTGTCCCCCCTGCCCCCCACCCCACCCCGGCCCTGGGTTGGTGGTGGCTCCTTCGAGGGGTGCTGGAGGTCGGGGGGGGGGGGACAGGAATGGGGGCGGCTTGGTTGGGTTGTCCCTGGTGAAGGCAGACCGATACAGCATCCCTGGAGCGCGCGGCCCAATCCTTCGGGTCCCCGTGGATGCACCCCCCTGGATGCACCCCAGTTCCCCATCCCCAGGGAACGCACCCCCCCTGGATGCGCCCCAAAATGCTATCCCTAGGGAATGCACCCCAATTCCCTGTCCCTGCTGAATCCACCCCCCTGGATGCACCCCAATTCCCCATCCCCAGGGAATGCATCCAAATCGCCCATCCCTGGTGAATCCGACCCCTTGGACGCCGCAATTCCCCATCCCCAGGGAATGCAACCTCTGGATGCGCCCCAAAATGCCATCCCCAGGGAATGCATCCCAATTCCCTGTCCCTGCTGAATTCACCCCCCTGGATGCACCCCAAAATGCCATCCCCAGGGAATGCACCCCAACTCCCTATCCCTGCTGAATCCACCCCCCTGGATGCGCCCCAGTTCCCCATCCCCAGGCAATGCAACCTCTGGATGCGCCCCAAAATGCCATCCCCAGGGAATGCACCCCAATTCCCTATCCCTGCTGAATCCAATCCCCTGGACACACCCGAATTCCCCATCCCCAGGGAACGCACCCCCAGAACTTCACCCCTGGTGATTGCGCCCCAATACGCCGGCCCCAGGGACTGCACCCCCCTCAATGCCCCCCAAAACTTCCTCCCCGGTGCACGCACCCCTGAATGCCCCCCAAAACTTCATCCCTCATGGTGGCACCCCTGAATGCCCCCCAAAACTTCCTCCCCGGTGCACGCACCCCTGAATGCCCCCCCAAAACTTCATCCCTCATGACTGCACCCCTGAATGCCCCCCCAAAACTTCATCCCCCATGCTTGCAGCCATGTGACTGCACCCCAAATCTTCCTCCCTGGCGCACGCACCCCTGAATGCCCCCCGATACTTCCTCCCCAGCGCATGCACCCCCATACACCTCCCCTGCCGGGGGCACCCCCATGATCGCACCCCAATAACTCATCCCCAGCGATTGCACCCCCACGACTGCCCCCCGACGCGCCACCCCCCCAGCGTGAGCACCCCAACGGGTGGCAGGATTTGGCCCGGCTGCCGTGTCCCCGTCCCGGTGGTGGACATGCCAGCGGGTCCCCGCTCTCCCCGGCACGTGCCGTGACCTCGGCTCCATCCCCGCCACCCTCCCCGAGGACCGGGGACGGGATGACGGCGGCTCCTTCCCTGCCGGTGCCCCCAAACCTGCCCGGCACCCTTCCTGCTGCCCGGCCTGGGCAGGCTGGGAGCTGCCCCGCAGCGCCGGCGCACGGCTCGGCAAAGCCGGCCTGGCCGGTACCGCCACCGTCCCGGAGCGTGTCAGGACAGGCGGCGTGGGAGAAGGGGAGCGGAGGCCTCCGGGGACGCGTTGGGTGGCGGCGGGTGCCGTGGGAGAGTTTTGGCAGCCGGCGGCGGCACCGGCACCCTTCTCAGCCGTCCCCCCCGTCCCGCAGAGCTCAGCGCCTCCGACGAGAGCTCCCTGTCGGACGCTGTCCTGCTGGAGGAGGGTAAGGGGGCTGCGGGGAGCGGGGCAGGGGTGGGGACGTGGCCCCCCATGTGTCCCCTCCATCCCGACCCACCGTCTCGCCCCTAGAGGAGACGCGGCCGCCAGGACCCGCCACCCCGCGAGGGTCCCCGTCACCCGAGCAGCCCAGCGAGGCGGAAGGCTCGGGGACCCCCCCGGACCCCCCCAGCCCCTGGCAGGAGACCAGCCACGACAGACCCTATGAGAAGGCCACCAAACCCGGCGTCGACGCCGGCGATGGGGAAACCCGGGGCTCCCGGTGCTACCCCGCATCCCCGTCGGCCGCCCCCGGCAGCCCCGACCCCGCAGCCGCGCCGGCGCCCAGGGCGGGGGACGTCCCTCCCTACCGCTTCGTCCCCATCAGGACCCTGGTGCTGTGCCGGCAGGCGGGCTCCAGCGCTCCCAGCACCCCAGAGCCATCGGGCCGGCGGGGACAGTCCCAGTCCTTGAGGTACGTCCTTGTGCGTGGGGAGGGGGCTTCTGCGAGGGGGGAGGGAGCTAAAGCCGTGGGGAGGAGGTTGGAGAGAACCTTATGGGGGGGAGGATGGAGGCAGCCCCATGGGGAGGAGGTTGGAGATAATTCCATGGGGATGATGGAGATAAACCCATAGGGAGGAGGATGGAGACAACCCCATGGGGAGGAGGTTGGAGATAATCCCACGGGGACAATGGAGATAAACCCATAGGGAGGAGGATGGAGACAACCCCATGGGGAGGAGGTTGGAGGTAATCCCATGGGGACGATGGAGCTAAAGCCATGGGGAGGAGGATGGAGCTAAAGCCATGGGGAGGAGGTTGGAGATAACACCAAGGGGATGATGGAGCTAACCCTACATGGGGGATGGAGACAACTTTATGGGGAGGATGGAGATAACCCTATGGGGAGGTTGAAGATAATCCTGTGGGGAGGATGGAGACAACCCCATGGGAAGAAGATGGAGACAATCCCATAGGGAAGATGGAGATAACCCCATAGGAGGATGGAGATAATCCTATGGGGAGGGTGGAGCTAAACTCATGGGGAGGAGGTTGGAGCTAGCCCCATGGAGATGACGGAGCTCAACCTATGGGGTTGGAGATGACTTCATGAGGAGGAGGATGGAGGTATCCTCATGGGGAGGATGGAGCTAAAGCCATGGGGAGGAGGATGGAGATAGTCCCATGGGGAGGAAGATGGAGCTAACCCTATGGGGAGGATGGAGGCAACCCTGTGGGGGAGGTTGGAGAGAACACCATGAGCGTTGCTGGAGATAAGCCTATGGGGAGGATGGAGATAACCCCATGGGAGAAGGATGGAGACAATCCCATAGGGAAGATGGAGCTAACCCCATGGGGAGGATGGAGATGACCCCATAGGGAGGATGGAGATAATGCCATGGGGAGGATGGAGATGACCCCATAGGGAGGAGGCTGGAGCCAACCCCATGGGGGAGGTTGGGGACAACCCCATGAGGGTTGTTGGAGGCAATCCCATAGGGGGGATGGAGATAACCCCATGGGACGAGGATGGAGATAACCCCATGGGAGGGTGGAGATAACCCCATGGGAAGAAGATGGAGACAATCCCATAGGGAAGATGGAGATAACCCCATGGGGAGGATGGAGATAACCCCATGGGAGGGTGGAGATAACCCCATGGGAGAAGGATGGAGATAATCCCATAGGGAAGATGGAGATAACGCCATGGGGAGGATGGAGATAACCCTGTGGGAGGGTGGAGATAACCCCATGGGAAGAGAATGGAGACAATCCCATGGGAAGAGGGTGGAGATAATCCCATAGGGAGGATAGAGATAACCCCACGGGGAGGAGGCTGGAGCCAGCCCCATGGGGATGGATGGTGCACCCTGCCGCCATGGGGTGCTCAGCCCCGCCACCCCCTCCCCGGCCACCCCTTTCCCCCCGGGCGTGGGGACGGGGTGACCTACAGCCGCGGCCCCCCCCCCCGCCCGCAGGGTGGAGACGTGCTGGCAGCCCGGGGAGCCGCGGGGCCGCAGCGCCGTACCCCGCCGGCGTCCCACCTACTACACGGTGACGGTACCCACCTCCGTCATCCCCACCATCCCGAGCCCCGGCCCAGTGCATCGCTCCGGCTCCGACGACAGCATCTCCGACCTCTCCAGCATCTCTCACGCCACCTCTCCGGGCAGCAGCAGCCCCGACGTCTCCTTCCCGCGTCCCCCGCTCCCACCACCCCTCGTCGAACCTGGGTACTACCCGCGGGGTGCCCACCGGTTCCTGCCGCCCGCCGGCCCCCCGGCTTTCCTCTACGAGCAGGATCTGGCCCCTTTACGCTACCAGCGCCTGGTGCCCTCCCACAGCCGCATCGTGCGCACCCCCTCGCTCAAGGACTACGCGCCGGCGGGGGGCCGGGGGCTCTCCAAGGCGGCCGTCACCGAGGAGCTCATGTCGTGGCACCAGCGCGCCCGGCTGCGGGGTGCTCGTCCCCACTCCCTCGACCGGCAAGGGGCCTTTCGGGGACCCCGTGGTGGCAGCGGCAGCAGCAGGGACGTGCCCATCACCCGTGGGGTCCTGCCGTGGGCTCAGGTAGGGCAGGGGGTCCGGCTGGTGTGGGGACGTGGGAGGGTGGGGGGCACCGCGGTGCCCGTCCCCATGTGGGGGTCCCGCGGGTGCTGCCCTGTGGGTGACTGGGTGACACGAGTTGTCACCCTGAGGTGGGTTCAGGGACAAGTGGCTCTGGTGGGGTCCCACCGGGGTGCCCAGAGCAGGAGTGGGGTCCTGAGGGGGTCCATGGGGAAGAACGGGGGTTCCCATGAGGGTCCTCGTGGCAGGACTGGGATCCCGTGAAGGTCCCTGGGGTGGGACCAGGGTCTCGGGAGGGTCTTGGGGACAGGACCAAGGTCCTTCAAGGTCCTTTGGGGCAGGATCAGGACCCTCTGAGGTCCCTCTGGCCAGGTCCAGGGTCCCACTGGCTGGGCCGGGGGTCCCGCAAGGGTCCCTGGGCGGGAGCAGGATCCGAAGAGGGTCCTTGGGGCAGGATCAGGGTCCTGGGGGGGTCCCAGGGGGAGGATCAGGGTCCGTGGGGGAAGAATTGGGGTCCCATGAGGGTCCCTTGGGGCAAGACCGGGGACATCCAAGGGTCCTTAGGACCGGACTGGTGGAGGTCCCTTGGGGCAAGAGCAGTTCCTAAGGGGGTCCTGGGGGGGGGGATCAGGGTCCCAGTAGGGTCCCGGGGGTGGGATTGGGGTCCTGAGGAGGTCCCACAGCCAGCCCCGGGGTCTCGTGAGGGTCTTGGGCACAGGAGCAAGGTCCCTCAAGGTCCTTTGGGCTGAGATGGGGACCCTCTGAGGGTCCCTCTGGGGGGGGGGGGTGGTCCAGGGGGGGGTCCATGAGCAGGGCTGGGGTCCCACGAGGGTCCCTGAGGTCCCAGGAGGGTCCCTGGGGCAGGACCAGAATCCTAACGGGGTCCCTGGGGCAGGACGGGGGTCCCATGCGGGTCCCTCCGGTGACACCCGGGGTGCCACGAGCAGGACCCAGGTTCCCACGCGGGTCTCTGGGGCAGCACGGGGGGGGGTGTCCCTGGGTGGGGCGGGGGGGGGGGGGTGTCCCTGGAGACAATTTGGGGTGCCAGCGCCCTCCCCTCCACCCGGGGGGTCCCGCCGGGGGCGGGGAGGGGGGGGCGCCTGCAGTAGACGGTGGCACAACCGGGGCCCACGCCGGGCAAGCGGGGACGTGCAGCCGTGTGTGTCCCCCCCCCCAGAGCCCCTGCCCCGGGCCGTGTCCCCCCCCGGGGTGCTGCCATGGCGCAGGGTGGGGTGCCGGCCCCCCCACGGGCTCCTTCTCCCACGCAGGCCCCCCCGCTGCACGTCCTGCGGCGCTCCCCGGACGGCGTGCCCGTGCAGGTCTACCTGCCTGAGAACGGCGAGATCGTCACACAAGTGTAAGCGCAGACACCACCACCACTACCACCACCCCCCCCCCCACTCACCCCCCAGCACCCCGGGGCGCGGGAGTGGGGGGGGGCACAGCCTGGCTGGCCCAGGGACAGTGGGGACGGGCCTGTCCCCTACCCCCCCACCCCGGTGGGGGGACATGGGTGGGGGGCGCAGCTGCCCCCTCAGCACCCCTGGGTGCTCGGGGGGGGGGACAGGGTGGCCGGGGCTGGCCCCCCCCACTCCCCCCCACCCCGTGTCCCCTCCCCGCCACCCTGCCCCCGGATGCTGACGGTGCCCCCGCGGACCCCGATTCGTTGGTCTCTAATAAAGGTGGTCGTTGGGGTGCCCCCGTCCTCGCCACCCCCCCAGGACGCGTCACCTCTGTCCCCAGCCCTGTGACCCCCCCGCCCCAGGTCCCCCAGCCCCTGGGGCCGTTGCCAGGATCGGGCCCCGTTGGCGGGGGGATCCGGCCGTGCCTCTGGGGGCTCGGGGTAGTGACGGGGTGACCCCGGGGCCAAGGGGGTGCCCGGGTCCAACTGTGCCCCCCCGCCCCCGGCACCCAGCGAGCCCTTGGCCTGGCTGGGATGGGGGTGCTGGGGAAAGGGGGTGCTGGAGAGGGGGGGGCTGGGGAGGGGGGGCAGGGAAAGGGGGTGCAGGGGGGGTGCAGAGGAGGGGGGTGTAAGGAAAGGGGGTGCAGGGAAAGGGGGTTCTGGGAAAGGGGGTGCTGGGGAGGGGGTGCAGGGGAGGAGGGGGCTGGGGGGGTGCAGAGGGAGGGGTGCCAGGGAAAGGGGGAGCTGGGAAAAGGGGGTGCTGGGGAGGGGGTGAAGGGGAGGGGTGGGTGTGCTGGGAAACAGGGTGCTGGGGAGGGGGGTGCTGGGGAGGGGGTGAAGAGGAGGGGGTGAAGAGGAGGGGGGTGCAGGGAAAAGGGGGTGCTGGGGAAGGGGGAGCTGGGAAACGGGGGTGCAAGGAAAGGGGGTGCAAGGGGGTGCTGGGGAGGGGGTGAAGGGGAGGGGGATGCAGGGAAAAGGGGGTGCAGGGAAAGGGGGTGCTGGGAAGGGGGGTGCTGGGAAAGGGGGCGCAGGGGGGATGCAGAGGAGGGGCGTGCAAGGAAAGGGGGTGCAGGGAAAGGGGGTCCTGGGGAGGGGGTGAAGAGGAGGGGGGTGCAGAGAAAGGGGGTGCAAGGGGGTGCTGGGGAGGGGGTGAAGGGGAGGGGGATGCAGGGAGATGGGGTGCTGGGAAAGGGGGTGCAGGAAAAGGGGGTGCTGGAGAGGGAGGTGTAGGGAAAAGGGGGGTGCAGGGAAAGGGAGTGAGGGGGAGGGGGTGCTGGGGGGGTGCAGAGGAGGGGGGTGCCAGGGAAATGGGGTGCTGGGAAAAGGGGTGCAGGGAAAGGGGGTGCTGGGGAGGGGGGTCCTGGGGGGTGCAGAGGAGGGGGGTGCAAGGAAAGGGGGTGCAGGGAAAGAGGGTGCAGAGGATGGGGGTCCTGGGGGGATGCAGAGGAGGGGGGTGCTGGGAAAGAGGGTGCTGGGGAGGGGTTGCAGGGAAAAGGGGGTGCTGGGAAAAGGGGTGCCGGGAAAGGGGGGGGGCAGGAGCAATGGATGGGGGGCAGGGAAGGGGTGCGGGGCTGGGGTGCAGGGGATGGGAAATAAGGGGTGCTGGGGAAGGAGGAAAGGGGAAAGGTGGGGTGCGGGGGGGGGGATGAGGGGGTGCGGGGGGGGGTGCAGGGGGGTAATGAGGGGGTGCAGGGGAAGGGAAATGCGGGGTGCTGGGGAAGGGGGGGGGGTGCAAAGGCGAGCGAAGGGATGGGGAAATGCGGGGTGCGGGGGAGGGCAGAGGAGGGGGGGTCGGGTCCGGTTGGCGGTCCGACGGCAGGAGCCCCCCCCTCCCCGGCCCCGGAGCAGCCCTGCCCGGCCGTGCCCGGGGGCGGGCGGGGGCCGGGACCGGCGGCTGCGGCGGGAGGCGGCGCCGCGGGGGGGGGAAGGGGGGGGGGGTGGGGGGGGCACCGGGCAGCGACCGAGCGCCGCCGGGCTGCGGCGTCACTGCGGGCCTGCGCCGGGATCCATCGGTACCGGGAGCCACCGGGATCCACCGGCTCCAGGATCTACCGGTACCGGGAGCCACCGGCACCGGGAGCCCCCGGCTCCAGGCTATCACGGGCACCGGGAGCCGCCGGCCCCGAGATCTACCAGCACCGGGAGCCACCGGCTCCGGGATCCACCGGTCCCGCCGCCCGGGCCCCATCCCCGCCGCCCCGGGCCCGTTGCCGCCCCGCCGCCCCCGCTCCCGGGCAGCTCCGATCGGGGACACCGGGCCCGGCCCCTCGCCGCCCCCCCGGGCCGCCCCCGGGATGGGGCCCGGCGGCCCCGGTTGGCCGCTGGCCGGCACCGTGCTGGTGGCCGTGGCCGCCTCGCTGGGTAAGAGACACGGCGGGGGGGGATGGATGGGGCGGGGGGAGACCGGGGGCAGCTGAGGGGGGGGGGGGGGGGGGGGGGTGGGGGGGGGGGGCGGTGCCACCCTGCGACGGGACCCGGTGCCACCGGCTGCGACCGTGGGACAGCTCGGGGTGGGACCCGGCGCCGCCGGCTGCGACCGTGACTGCGCCCTTCGCAGGGGGGTTGCGTGCGCCAGACGTGTCCCGCTGTGTGTGTCCCCCCCCCCCCAACTGCACCCCGCTTGAGACTTTCGGGGTGTCCCCAAGGGCCGCTTGTCCCCGGGAGCCACGCGCACACGGAGCCGGTGGCCGTTGGAGCTGGGACGCCCCGTCCCGGGGGGATTTGGGGATTTTCCTGCTGCCTGTGCCTCAGTTTCCCCACTTGGCTCTGAGCTGGCCCGGTCCCGCTGGGCGGCGAGTGAACCCCCTGTGAGACCCCCCCCCCACACACGAGAGGCCACTTGGAGCTGGTTGGGGAGCGAGCTGGACACTCCGAGGGAAGCGGCCTCCACCCCGGTGGCTTCCCGGCCACTGTCCCCACGCCTCCGGCCACCCCCAGGCCTCGGCCCGTGGCTATTTCTGGGAGCGCATGTGGCTCCAGCCAGAAATAGAGCTGGGAGCGTCGCTGGAGCAGCCGGGCTGGGGGGCGGCCTGGGGGTGGGGGGGGGGGGGCGGGCTGGGTGAGACAGAGCACAAGGATGTGGGGCAGGATGGAGCGGGATGCAGGGGGATGTGGGGCAGGATGGAGCAGGGGTGGGGGTGGGGGGTGGGGGGGGGCGAGATATGGGGCAGGATGGGTGGGGTACGGGGAGACATGGGACAGGATGGAGCCCGATCCAGGGGAATGTGGGGCAGGATGGAGTGGGGTTGGGAGAGATGCGGGGCAGGATGGAGTGGGATCCAGGGGGATATGGGGCAGGATGGAGTGAGGTCTGGGGAGATGTGGGGCAGGAGGAAGCAGGGCTCAGGGGAGGGACATTGGGCAGGATGGAGCAGGATCCAGGAGGATGTGGGGCAGGATGGAGCAGGATATGGGGGACAGGGGGGCAGGATGGAATGGGGTCTGGGGGGGTACATAGGGGCAGGGGATGGGGAGACGGGGGGCGCAGGATGGAGTGAGGTGCAGGGTACAGAGGGACGGGATAGAGCAGGTTATGGGGGGGATGTGGGGCAGGATGGATGGGATACAGGGGGATGTGAAGCAGGATGGGTGGGGGGGCAATGGGGCAGGATGGAGCAGGATATGGGGGACAGGGGGCAGGATGGAGCAGAATCTGGGGGGTACATAGGGGCAGGGGGTGGGGGGCCAGGATGGAGCAGGGTCTGGGGGGATGTGGGGCAGGATGGAGTGGGATACAGGAGGATGTGAAGCAGCATGGGCAGGGTTGGGGGGCAAGGGGGCAGGATGGAGCAGGATATGGGGGGGTACATAGGGGCAGGGTACAGAGGGACAGGATAGAGCGGGGTCTGGAGGGATGTGGGGCAGGGTGGAACAGGATATGGGGGGCAGGATGGGCAGGGTTGGGGGGCAAGGGGGCAGGATGGAGCAGGATATGGGGAATACATAGGGGCAGGGGGTGGGGGGGGACAGGATAGAGCAGGGTCTGGGGGGATGTGGGGCAGGATGGACCAGGATATGGGGGGCAGGATGGAGCGGGGTCTGGGGGGTACATAGGGGCAGGGTATGGGGGGGGACGGGATAGAGCGGGGTCTGGAGGGATGTGGGGCAGGATGGGCAGGGGTGGGGGGCAATGGGGCAGGATGGAGCGGGGTCTGGGGGGAATGTGGGGCAGGATGGAGCAGGATATGTGGGGGGCAGGATGGAGCGGGGTCTGGGGGGTACATAGGGGCAGGGGGTGGGGGGGGCAGGATAGAGTGTGGTCTGGGGGGATGTGGGGCAGGATGGACCGGGGTCTGGGGGGTACATAGGGGCAGGGGATGGGGGGGCAGGATAGAGCGTGGTCTGGGGGGATGTGGGGCAGGATGGACCAGGATATGGGGGGCAGGATGGAGGGGGGTATGGGGGGTACATAAGGGCAGGGTATGGGGGGGACAGGATGGAGCGAGGTCTGGGGGGTAGGATGGAGCGTGGTCTGGGGGGATGTGGGGCAGGATGGAGCAGGATACGGGGGGCAGGATGGAGCAGGATACGGGGGGGGATGTGGGGACAGAACGCAGTGGGGTATGGGGGGGATACAGGGAGGGGGGGGGGTCCGCAGTGGGGTAGGGGCTGTCCCCCGGGAGCCACTGTTCGGGGACGGAGGAGTTGGGCCGATGCTGGTGGCACGGAGCGGGGGGCGGGGGGTGGCGTTGGCCGGGCCGGGGTGGGGGGGTTGCCCCGAAGGCCTCGGTGACGGGTGACCGTCCCCAGCGGCGGGGGGCGAGGACTGCCTGTGGTACGTGGACAGGAACGGCTCCTGGCACCCCGGCTTCGACTGCGAGTTCCTCACCTTCTGCTGCGGCACCTGCCACCAGCGCTACTGCTGCCGCGACCCCCTGCGCCTCCTCACCGAGCGCCAGCAGCGCCACTGCC